>NC_069503.1:394933540-395051040 GCF_027579735.1 Bombina bombina | reverse complement strand
TTCTTTCAAGGCTCAGCACGGTCTTGAAAAGATCAGTTTAGCATCCTACTCTTATACACACAATGGATACATTATGGTGTTGGTAATGACAGCTCTCTCATGGTCTCACACACTATGTATCTAATGCTACCATACTCAGACTAAGGGACAGTAAATTGTCTTTTTGTATAAGATAGATTGTGATGATTTCCCTCAGATGATCCAGAGGGGACTAGATTAGTCATGGACATTGGTTTACACTGTTTTGCGTATCCCTCTTGAAAGTATTTATAATGAAAAATGAAAAATGTAATACATAGAAATTGTGACATTATGCACTGATGTTATTTGTAAAATCTACCATTGTTGATGTTATTGACATTTCTTTGAATAAAAACTATTTAAAAAAAAAAAAAAAATTCTACCCCCTCAAAATAACTCAGCACACAGCCATTAATGTTTGAACCGTTGGCAACAAAAGTGAGTACACCCCTAAGTGGAAATGTCCAAATTGGGCCCAATTATCCATTTTTCCCTCAAGTATCTCAGGTGTGAATGGGGAGCAGGTGTGTTGAATTTGGTGTTATCGCTCTCACACTCTCTCATACTGGTCACTGGAAGTTCAACATGGCACCTCATGGCAAAGAACTCTCTGAGGATCATAAATAAAGAATTGTTGCTCTACATAAAGATGGCCTAGGCTATAAGAAGATTGCCAAGACCCTGAAACTGAGCTGCAGCACAGTGGGCAAGAACATACAGCGGTTTCACAGGACAGGTTCCACTCAGAACAGGCCTCCCAATGGTCGACCAAAGAAGTTGAGTGCACGTGCTCAGCGTCATATCCAGAGGTTGTCTTTGGTCAATAGATGTATGAGTGCTGTCAGCATTGCTTCAGAGGTTGAAAGGGTGGGGGTCAGTCTTTCAGTGCTCAGACCATATGCCACACACTACATCAAATTGGTCTGCATGGCCGTTGTCCCAGAAGGAAGCGTCTTCTAAAGATGATGCACAAGAAAGCCTGCAAACAGTTTGCTGAAGACAAGCAGACTAAGGACATGTATTACTGGAACCATGTTCTGTGGTCCGATGAGACCAAGATAACCTTATTTGTTTCAGATGGTGTCAAGTGTGTGTTGGGGCAACCAGGTGAGGAGTACAAAGGCAAGTGTGTCTTGCCTACAGTCAAGCATGGTGGTGGGAGTGTCATGGTCTGGCCCTGTATGAGTGCTGCCGGCACTGGGGAGCTACATTTCATTTAGGGAACCATGAATGCCAACATGTACTGTGACATACTGAAGTAGAGCATGATCCTCTCCCTTCGTAGACTGAGCCGCAGGGCATTATTCCACTATGATAACGACCCCAAACACACCTCCAAGATGACCACTGCCTTGCTAAAGAAGCTGAGGGTAAAGATGATGGACTGGCCAAGCATGTCTCCAGACCTAAACCCTATTGAGCATCTATGGGGCATCCTCAAATGGAATTTGGGGGAGTGCAAGGTCTCTAACATCCACCAGCTCCGCAATGTCGTCATGGAGGAGTGTAGACTCCAGTGGCAACCTGTGAAGCTCTTGTGAACTCCATGCCCAAGAGGGTTAAGGCAGTGCTGGAAAATAATAGTGGCCACACAAATATTGACACTTAGGGTCCAATTTGCACATTTCCACTTAGGGGTGTACTCACTTTTGTTGCCAACGGTTTTGACATTAATGGCTGTGTGTTGAGTTATTTTGAGCGGACAGCAAATTTACACTATTATACAGGCTGTACACTCACTACTTTACATTGTAGCAAAGTGTCATTTCTTCAGTGTTGTCACATGAATAGATATAATAAAATATTTACAAAAATGTGAGGGGTATACTCACTTTTGTGAGATACTGTAAATGCTTCAGTAAACAGTGTTGCTGCTGGTGGGAGGAGCTGGAGCACAGTTCGGTTAGAGGGATAGTGAGATCCTCTAGTAATGGACAGTAACTCTTCCTACAATACACTAAATGCAAGCCTGTCAGCTGTCCTGCTGTGTGATCACCCCACACTGTATGTAACACATGGTGCTTAAATTTCTGTGTGGCTTGCTCCGGGGTTAATTAGTTCCCCTCAACAGAAATAGGACTATTGCACCTTAAAGGGACTGCCAACACTAAAATTGTTATTGTTTAAAAAGTTAGATAACGCCTTTACTAACCATTCCTCAGCTTTGCACAATTGTTATATTAATATACTTTATACAAATGAAACCTCTAAATTTGTGCCTGTTTCTAAGCCACTATAGACATGCTTTTTTTTTATTAGCTTTTCACAACAAGAGACTGTTAGTTCATGTGGCCATATAGATAACACTGTGCTCACGCCCATGGGTTCTGCACAACACAGCTAAAGGGCAAGTCAAAAGATAATAAATAAATAGCCATGTGATCAGTGAGCTGTCAAAAGAGGTTTAGATACAAGCTAGTCACAGAGATTAAAATTATATAAATATAACCAGAAACAAACAAGAGAAAATGGTTAGACCAGAGCACTCAGTCACTAACAATTAATTATTCACAGTGAGGTTTACTCAACCAGGTAAATCTATAAAACTTAGCATTTAATAGTAAAAATTAAAAAGTAGGGTTACTAATAAGTCATGGTTTATCTCTAACTTCAACTATTAAACTTGTATTTTTGTTTGTGACATCTTAATGAAGTGGGATAATTGAATGGCTTATATGTGTTTAGCGTGATACCTGAAATGTAAATTCACACATAACATAATATCGTGCCATACATAACTTCATTGAGCGTTATAGTCACATATCCTGATTTAATATTTACGGATTTGGTCCTGTTCTACTATCTTATACAATTAATGTAGTGTTGTTAGGGCTGACACGCTAGAATATTAATGAATTACAACTGTCAGTGCCGTTCTGACATTACTCTCTTATAATGACATCGGATATTATCTCCGCCCTCCCTGCTTGTCATCAGCCCTATAGTCACATGGTAGACGTATAACCAATGAGGAAAGGACAAATACTATTGACTTGTTTAGGGGTGTGTGAGAATCATCACCTCTGATTGGCTCAATAATCGTATTTAAGCAGTGAGGCTTTACCCAGTTGGGTTAGCCTTTGAAAAAGCCAGTGTATGGCGAAATGCACATCTGTATTGAGAGCTCTGCAGCCTTGTCTTATGTTTTTGCAAATACTTACACATTCTGTTATAGACCCTTTAGATAGGAGGTATAGAGCAGTATATAATTCACCTTGAGACTCTGCTAGAGTACACACTGCTCTAGTATTGCACTAGATTAGGTAATCTGTGTGGGGTTAATCCTCTTTATTCAGATAATCCGCAAGCATTTTTGGGTGTATACCTAGCAGAAATCTCCTTTGACATTGACATATACAGATGGTTTAACATTTGCACACATTTCCAATGTTATTTACCTGGGCTTGCCAGCTCTCTCTCTCTCTTTGGGGTCGATCCGATATAAATCGTCGCCCGCAAAAGCCGGCGACGCCAATATTTACGCTGATTTGGTATCCTATATACGGCGTAACCTAGAAGTTACGCGCGTATATTTCTGCCGTCGCCCGTAGTTTTTTGGGCCATAGGCAGGTATACCAAACCAGCGCAGTTTGGTATCCAATATGCAGCGTAAGGACTTACGTGGGGAAAATGGAGAAAACTTACTCCATTTTCACCTCGCCACAAAAAGCAGCCGTAAGAAGCCTTACGCTGACTATTGGAGCCCCGTAACTCCCTAAACTAACTAGAAAATAAACCTAACACCTAACGCATGCGCAATGTCTATCTCCCTGTCAACCGCGATCTTCTAAAATAAACCTAACACCTAACGCATGCGCAATGTCTATCTCCCTGTCAACCGCGATCTGCTAAATAAAACCTAACACCTAACGCATGCGCAATGTCTATCTACCTGTCAACCGCGACCCCCCCCCCGAAATCCCTAATAAAGTTATTAACCCCTAAACCGCCGCTCCCGGACCCCGCCGCCATCTACATAAACTAACCCCCTACTGTGAGCCCCTAAAACCGCCGCCATCTACCTTATCTATCCCCTAATCTGACCCCTTACACCGCCGCCACCTATATAAAAATTATTAACCCCTAATCTAATCCCCCTATACCGCCGCCAGCTATATTAATATTATTAACCCCTAATGTAAGCCCCTTACACCGCCGCCATCTCTATTAAAATGATTAACCGCTAATTTAATCTACCTACCCCGCCGCCAGCTATATTATCTATATTAACCCTAAGTATATTATAGTTAATATAGGTATTACATTATATATATTAACTATATTAACCCTAATTATATTAGGGTTAATATAGTTAATATAGTTACTATAGTATTTATATTAACTATATTAACTCTATTTAACCCTAACTAAATTTATATTAAATTAATCTAATTCATTTATAAACTAAAATATTCCTATTTAAATCTAAATACTTACCTATAAAATAAACCCTAAGATAGCTACAATATAATTAATAATTACATTGTAGCTATGTTAGGGTTAATATTTATTTTACAGGTAAATTGTTAATTATTTTAACTAGGTATAATAGATATTAAATAGTTATTAACTATTTAATATCTACCTAGTTAAAATAATTACCCAATTACCTGTAAAATAAATCCTAACCTAAGTTATAAATACACCTACACTATCAATAAATTTAATAAACTACAAACATCTATCTAAAAATACAATTAAATTAACTAAACTAAATTACAAAAAACAAACAAACACTAAATTACAAAAAATAAAAAAAAGATTACAAGATTTTTAAGCTAATTACACCTATTCTAAGCCCCCTAATAAAATAATAAACCCCCAAAATAAAAAAAATTCCCTGCCCTATTCTAAATTAAACAAATTTCAAAGCTCTTTACCTTACCAGCCCTTAAAAGGGCCTTTTGTGGGGCATGCCCCAAAGAATTCAGCTCTTTTGCATACAACAAATACAATCCCCCCCCCATTATAACCCACCACCCACATACCCCTAATCTAAAACCACCCAAACCCCCCTTAAAAAAGCCTAACACTACCCCCCTGAAGATCTCCCTACCTTGTCTTCACCACACCGGGCCGAACTCCTGATCCGATCCGGGCGATGTCTTCCTCCAAGCGGCAAAGAAGAATTCTTCCTCCGGCGATGTCTTCCTCCAAGCGGCAAAGAAGAATTCTTCCTCCGGCGACGTCTTCCTCCAAGCGGCAGCAAAGTCTTCATTCTTCCGGCGGCATCTTCAATCTTCTTTCTTCGCTCCGCCGCCGCGGAGCATCCATCCCGGCCGACTGCTGTACTACGAATGAGGTACCTTTAAATGACGTCATCCAAGATGGCGTCCGCCGAATTCCGATTGGCTGATAGGTTTCTATCAGCCAATCGGAATTAAGTTAGAAAAATCTGATTGGCTGATTGAATCAGCCAATCAGATTCAAGTTCAATCCGATTGGCTGATCCAATCAGCCAATCAGATTGAGCTTGCATTCTATTGGCTGTTCCGATCAGCCAATAGAATGCGAGCTCAATCTGATTGGCTGATTGGATCAGCCAATCGGATTGAACTTGAATCTGATTGGCTGATTCAATCAGCCAATCAGATTTTTCTAACTTAATTCCGATTGGCTGATAGAATCCTATCAGCCAATCGGAATTCGGCGGACGCCATCTTGGATGACGTCATTTAAAGGTACCTCATTCGTAGTACAGCAGGCGGCCGGGATGGATGCTCCTCGGCGGCGGAGCGAAGAAAGAAGATTGAAGATGCCGCCGGAAGAATGAAGACTTTGCTGCCGCTTGGAGGAAGACGTCGCCGGAGGAAGAATTCTTCTTTGCCGCTTGGAGGAAGACATCGCCGGAGGAAGAATTCTTCTTTGCCGCTTGGAGGAAGACATCGCCCGGATCGGATCAGGAGTTCGGCCCGGTGTGGTGAAGACAAGGTAGGGAGGTCTTCAGGGTGGTAGTGTTAGGCTTTTTTAAGGGGGGTTTGGGTGGTTTTAGAATAGGGGTATGTGGGTGGTGGGTTGTAATGGGGGGGGGGGGGATTGTATTTGTTGTATGCAAAAGAGCTGAATTCTTTGGGGCATGCCCCACAAAAGGCCCTTTTAAGGGCTGGTAAGGTAAAGAGCTTTGAAATTTGTTTAATTTAGAATAGGGCAGGGAATTTTTTTTATTTTGGGGGTTTATTATTTTATTAGGGGGCTTAGAATAGGTGTAATTAGCTTAAAAATCTTGTAATCTTTTTTTTATTTTTTGTAATTTAGTGTTTGTTTTTTTTTGTAATTTAGTTTAGTTAATTTAATTGTATTTTTAGATAGATGTTTGTAGTTTATTAAATTTATTGATAGTGTAGGTGTATTTATAACTTAGGTTAGGATTTATTTTACAGGTAATTGGGTAATTATTTTAACTAGGTAGATATTAAATAGTTAATAACTATTTAATATCTATTATACCTAGTTAAAATAATTAACAATTTACCTGTAAAATAAATATTAACCCTAACATAGCTACAATGTAATTATTAATTATATTGTAGCTATCTTAGGGTTTATTTTATAGGTAAGTATTTAGATTTAAATAGGAATATTTTAGTTTATAATATGAATTAGATTAATTTAATATAAATTTAGTTAGCGGTGTTAGGGTTAGATAGAGTTAATATAGTTAATATAAATACTATAGTAACTATATTAACCCTAATATAATTAGGGTTAATATAGTTAATATATATAATGTAATAACTATATTAACTATAATATACTTAGGGTTAATATAGATAATATAGCTGGCGGCGGGGTAGGTAGATTAAATTAGGGGTTAATCATTTTAATAGAGATGGCGGCGGTGTAAGGGGCTTACATTAGGGGTTAATAATTTTAATATAGATGGCGGCGGTGTTAGGGGCTCACTTTAGGGGGTTATAGATATAATATAGCTGGCGGCGGGGTACGGGAGCGGCGGTTTAGGGGTTAATAACTTTATTAGGTTGCGGCGGGGTACGGGAGCGGCGGTTTAGGGGTTAATAGCTTTTTTATTGTTAGGCTAGTGAGGGGGGATAGCGGATAGAGGGTTAGACGTGTCGGGCTATGTTAGGGAGGCGTGTTAGACAGTGCGGGTGTTTTAGACTTTAGTCAGGTTTTATAGGCGCCGGCAGTTTCTAACGTGGCGCAAGTCACTGGCGACGCCAGAAATTTGTACTTGCGCAGATTTCTGGACATCGCTGGTTTGTCAGACTTACGGCACGTTAGCATCTGACGGCGCCATATATGGGATAGCTCGAGTTGCGAGCTGAAACTGCTGGCGACGCCGGTTCCCTCGCTTGCGCCGCAAACTGCGATCTATATCGGATCGCGCCCTTTATTTTTACTACAGTTTTTAATACACTACACTAGTAGTCTCTCTCTACTTTCTATTTTTTACTATTAAATGCTAAGTTTTATAGATTTACCTGGTTGTGTAAACCTCACTGTGAATAATTATTTAATTGTTAGTGACTGAGTGCTCTGGTCTACCCATTTTCTCTTGTTTGTTTCTAATCTATAACCACAGGTAGTGAGCACCCCCCCTTTTTATATTAAGGGTATTACCCTAATAGTATATAGTCAGATACATAGCACTATACACTACATCAGTGTACTTGGGGTTTTCAATAGTGAAACTTTTTTATTTCCCTTTTGTGTTTTTTCATACTTATAAATATAACCATGTTGGCAGTGCAAAACGGGGTAATGGGTAAAAAAGGGATTATATTTCTTTTTAAATAATTTTTAAATTAACTGTCCCTTTAAGTACGTGAGACTGTGACAGGAGGAGTTGCAGGCCTAAAGGCAACCATTCAACTCTTCATTGGATTTAATTTGCTTTTATTAACCAAAGTGTATAGATTATATACATATAAATACAGAGTGTGTGTGTATAAAACAATATTAATTGTTTTTGGGGTGGAAGTCTTCATACACTTTTTTTTGTAGGACTTGACCCCTGACAAAGTGTCGAGAAAAATGGATCTGGGAATTTAGTCATATTTTCATTTTAAAACTATAAAAGTTTTATGGATCAGTAGAAACATATTTTGTTATTCACCTGTGAACAGTTTGTTAGGCAGCTGGCTTCTAAGGGGGTTATAAAATTGTTAAAAAAAAGTATCAGTTTTGTTTAGTATAAGGGTAGACTTGCAATAGTACAATGCTACTGAGATTTATGTTTAAAGGGGCATGAAAACCAAAATGTTTCTTTCATGATTCAGATAGAGAAGACATCCTCAAACTTGCCCCTCCGGAGGGTTTGGAACTACATTTCCCATGATGCTCAGCCAACTGATATGCATCATGGGAAATGTAGTTCCAAAACCTCTAGAGGGCCAAGTTTAAGGATGTCTGGGATATTGCATACAATTTTAAACTACTTTCCACTTTACTTCTATTATCAAATTTGCTTAATTCTCTTAGTATCCTTTGTTGAAGGAGCATAGTGGTTGCTATCTGAACACATTAGGTGAGCTAATGACATGAAGCATATATACATACCTCCCAACTTTCCAAAATTCAAAAGAGGGAACTACCCCCCCTCCCCCCGTGGCAATATTTTTTAAATGTGGTGGGCAGGGCTTAAAAAAATCACAAGACCAAAGTAATTTAAATAAAATTCTTAATAAAGTCATATATTTTAATACACTTAGGCAGCAAATCAAACACAAGCTCAAACCACTGGTATGGCTATGTGAGCTATGTATTTAGTTAACCTTTGCAGAGACATTTCTAAATGTGGTGGGCAGGGCTTAAAAAAATCACAAGACCAAAGTAATTTAAATAAAATTCTAAATAAAGTCATATATTTTAATACACTTAGGCAGCAAATCAAACACAAGCTCAAACCACTGGTATGGCTATGTGAGCTATGTATTTAGTTAACCTTTGCAGAGACATTTCTAAATATTTTTATCTTAATTGGACATTTAATAATAAATTCTTTAAAACTGTTCTCTGCATTCCCCATTAATATTCTAGATTCTGGCCTTTAAAGTCAGCAAAAATGCACAGTAGCACACTACATAGCATACAATTACACATGCAGATACACACACTCACTACATAGCATACACTTATACATGCAGATACACACACACTACATAGCATACATTTACACATGCAGATACACACACACTACATAGCATACACTTATACATGCAGATACACAGACACTATATAGTATACACTTATACATGCAGATACACACACATTACATAGCATACACTTATACATGCACCATACACTTATACATGCATATACACAGACAGTACATAGTATACACTTATACATGCAGATACACAGACACTACATAGTATACTACATAGCATACACTTAGACATGCAGACACACACACTACATAGCATACACTTATACATGCAGATACACATACACACACTACATAGCTTACATTTATACATGTAGACACACACACACACTACATAGTATAAACTTATACATACAGATACACACACACAGTTATGGATACAGATAGACACACACACGGCATCATATATGGGTATCTGTAATTCATTGTATGGGGTCCTGGGGTTGGCAAGCACAATAGCTGGCAGTCTGCGGCTACCACTGTTCGTTACCCTGGTATTAGCACTGCTCATTGTATAAAACTGAAGGCATGCTAGTATTATCACCAGGGGTTAGATATCATCACTACCAGAGGTAGATTAGAGAGGTCACCATTACCCGTGGTCAGAGTATATACAGCCTTCTTACTCCTGCTTAACCCCCACACACTTCCTTTTCCACAGGGAATCTAACAGGTATCTAACCATGTGAGAGCAAAGCCAGCTGCTTCTGAGTATGGGCCCAATAGAATTTAAAAAAAAAAAAAAAAAAAATTTGTTTTAATGCATGGGGCAAATCGTGACAAATGGCTAGCAACCCGGGACAGGGGAACAGGCCCCTAAAATCGGGACAGTTGGGGGGTATGGACAGTATATTTAGCCACCAATCAACAGTTAATTCTCTGTAGTGTACTGCTGCTTCTGAGCCTACAGAGGTATGCTTTTCAACAAAGGATACCAAAAGAAGGACTACAATTAATTAATAGGAGTAACTTAGAATGCTTTTTAAAATGATATGCTCAATCTCAGGAATGAATGATGTTTTAGGGTTTCATGTACCTTTAAATAAGAAGAGATCTGTTCAAATGTTTACATTCATGATATTGACTTAATAAAAAGGAACAGAATCAATAATTCTTGCAAAATGCATTACTGGAGTAAAATGACTTGATTGTGCCACGCTATATCCTATTTCTTTTTAATCAGATAACAACACCAGGGTTGTCTAAAATAACAGTACTTTCCAGATCAGGGAAGTCCCTCTTTCACCATTTAAAGGGACAGTAAACACTTTGTAATTACAAGACATTTCTGTTGTGTTGCTATAGAATATCAGACAAGTCTTAATGTTTTAAAACAAATTAACATCCTTTTTACAGCAATTATTTTTCAATAGTCAAATGCCACCCACCATTTGCCTTATTTGGAGGAGCTTTACGCCACAGACAACAAGGCTACTGTCATAAAGTTAAAGGGACAGTCTACAATATAATTTTTATTGTTTTAAAAGATAGATCATCCCTTTATTACCCATTCCCCCCAGTTTTGCATAATCAACGCAGTTATATTATACTTTTTACCTCTGTGATTACCATGTATCTAAGCCTCTGTAGACTGCACCGATCACATAATTTATTATCTATTGAGTTGCATTTAGTACTGTGTTGTGCTAAATCTTAAATAACTCCTTGTGCATAAACACATTGTTATCTATATGGCCCACATGAACTAGCAGTCTCCTGTTGTGAAAAGCTTATAAAATGTATGTTATAAGTGGCTGTCTGTAGTGGCTTAGAAAAAGGCAGAAATGTAGATGTTTAAATGTTATAAAGTATATTAATCTAACAATCTTGGTTGTGCAAAGCTGGGGAATGGTTAGTAAAGGCGTTATCTAACTTTTTAAACAATAACAATTTTAGTATAGACTGTCCCTTTAATATAAAGTAGAGATGTGCTTTCATGAAACCTCTGAACAGGGCCACCACTAGAAATTTTGGGGCCCCTGATTTCACCATTGATCAGCCCCCCCCCCCCCCCCCCTCCTTTGACATGTGCAATTTTTGACCAAGTGACTAAAACGTATATGCACTTTATTCTTAATTGTCTATTTAAACTTGAAAATGTTGTAAAGGTAGAAACATACACTGAAACACACACACACTCACACATAAGGATTCACATACAGACACTCTAGCAAACACGCAAAGAAACTCAGACACAGACACCCAAACAAACACTTAGCACTTGTTTACATTGACCTGACAAGTAATGAGGTAAACTACAGTTTTGTAAAAAAAAAAAAGGAGATTTAGAAAACAAAATATGGAGTTCTGATTATCTTTTTGTAAAGGATGATGCCAACTAAATGATGACAACAGCATGCAGTAGCTGAAAGGAAGGGCCCTGAACTGCCTAAACAATAATTTAAAGGTTAAATGGTAGATTGGTGACTTCCAGAAAGGTCTCATAAGTCTCAAAGTCTGTAGAAAGATGTGAATAATCAGTAGTAAGGTCAAAATGTCCTAAAAAAGAGCATACAATGGACACCCACACACAAACTCAAACTTGCACATACACCCAAGGAAACACCAACAGAGACAGCCTCAGAAAACACACAAAGACATACACACACACACAGAGACACCCACAGAAAACACATAAAGACATACATACACACCCTCACTGAGACATCCACAGAAAACACACAAAGACATACACACCCTCACAGAGACACCCATAGAAAATACACACCCTCACAGAGACATCCACAGAAAACACAGACATACATACACACACACACACTCACAGAGAAATCCACAGAAAACACAGACATACACACCCACCCTCACAGAGGCATCCAGAGAAAATACACAAAAACAAACACACGCCCACCCTCACAGAGACACCAATAGAAAAAGCTCAAAGACATATGCACACACCCTCACAGACATCCACAGAAAATGCACAAAGACATACACACCCACCCTCACAGAGATACCAACAGAAAAAAAATACATACACACTTATAGAGACACAAACCAAAGCACAAAGACAAACACATACACCCACAGAAACACTCACAGGAGGAAACGTTTATGCACCTTGCATCCCCTAAATGAACAGTGTGTGACATGCATGATAAAAAAAATGCAGAAATTAAGAGATCACTTTTTAAAGAATCATATTTGTAAATGTGCAAACAAAAATAATTCTGTGAATTCAAAATTGTACATTAATGATCTGGGTAGATGGCTAGATGAAGAAAAGTACTTTTAAAAGGTTGACATATGTTTGTTTGATATTTTCCCCATTTTCCCCAACCAAGAGCACCACTTCAAATATAGTGTACAAATGTTCCCATCTGTCAGCTTTACTTGTGGATTTTGAAAATGCTGTATGCTATATGGTCTTGGTGGAACCATAAGCTGTGGTACTCATACCGTTAGATCTGGTTAAATACAGGATTTAAGCTTGTTGGTATGCATTTCAAAATTAAGTCAGCTGTAGAGTAAACTGAACAGTTTTAAGTTAACCTGTCTCATTTCCAACACTGAGCAATCTTAGTCTGAGAGTATAACATGTTATGCAGATGTAAAAATCTTAGATAAAATGCCTCCTTGTATCTAAAAAGTCCTTGCATAAAGGGTCAGTAAACTGGAATGCAATATATATAATTTGTGTATTGTATTAAGGAGGAAACATTTCTGCATGGTTTTAAATATAGAATTTCTACAGCATTGTCAAATAATCATAAATACACTGCTGCTAAAAAAATGTGTTTTTATGGACACCTGGGCCCACCATACAACTACTACCACACTGAAGTTACAATCTTAAATTGCACAAAGAAATAAAAAACATTTGCTAAGTAATTCCTACCTCCTCAGCAAATGAAAGTGATCAGCCGTCTGACTCAGGCACACACTCTACAAACAAAGTGCCAAGTCTGTCTCACACTGTGCATAGTGGTTTAGTGCACACTCAGAAATCCTCTCAAATGCTAATACTTTACTCCTTGTAATAACATTTCCCATGCTCAATTAGCACTCTGCTGTAGTACCCACTGGTGGCTGCCAAAATAAAAAAAAAAAAGTTGTTATCTTTTAAAGCAAATTAGGGACATATATGTAGCTGAGTAAGCCTTGATAAGTAGAAATTGTTTAATTTTCAGAGTAAAATTACATGATTACATGAAATGGAGCAAAAAAAATAATAAAAACATATTGCAAAGTTGTTTCATTATACATAATTAACATTTTATATACAAATCTCTACAGGAGCACACAGCCTGTTATAACAAAGGAAAGATGCAATACCATATTACCTAAACATTTTACCCAGCCTGGAGTTGTCAGAATCTCCAGGACATTGTTTATTAAAGGGACACTGAACCCAAAATTTTTCTTTCGTGATTCAGATAGAACATGCAATTTTAAGCAACTTTCTAATTTACTCCTACTATCAATTTTAATTGACAGCAATTGTTTATTGGTGGGTGAATTTATCCACCAATCAGCAAGAACAACGCAGGTTGTTCAACAAAAATTGGGCCGGCATCTAAACTTACATTCTTGCTTTTCAAAAGAGAATTAATAAAATTTGATATTAGGAATAAATAAGAAAGTTGCTTAAAATTGCATGCTCTATCTGAATCGCAAAAGAAAATAAATGGGTTCAGTGTCCCTTTAAATGGGCATAAAACACCTTACAATTTTATTATGACATGTTTAATTATACGTAGAAATAAACTTTACAGCATATATATTTTTTTTTTCATTGCCCTCTTTCCATGTAATTTAACTATGGAAATTGTGAGTTTTCCAGTTCTGAGAACTAGAGATAAAACTTCAGACTTCCCAAGCCTGACCTTGCTATATATCTGTCCCTAACTGGAGAAGTGTAGAACTCATGGATTTAATTTATTATGTAACAATGATTTAAACTTTAGCTTTTTTAGTTGTGTATTTTTCACATTTTAAATATAATAAACTTTATAGTAAACTGCAGTTTAACTTCCAGTAGTACTATTACTGCACTCTCACCAGTTTCTGTTAGTCCCTTGCCTTCCATAGCACAAATTCACCATTATGTTTCTATTCTTAAACTGAACATAGAATAGGGGTGTGGCCTAAAGGTTGTTGTTGCTAGGCGTGTAATAGAGGTGTGGCTTTCAGAAAATCACTGTACTTTAAAAGCAATATAGCACTGCTGGTTGGTGATGCTCAAAGTATATAGCACTGCGGGTTGGTGATGCTCAAAGTATATAGCACTGTGGGTTGGTGATGCTCAAAGTATATAGCACTGCGGGTTGGTGATACTCAAAGTATATAGCACTGCGGGTTGGTGATGCTCAAAGTATATAGCACTGCGGGTTGGTGATGCTCAAAGTATATAGCACTGCGGGTTGGTGATGCTCAAAGTATATAGCACTGTGGGTTGGTGATGCTCAAAGTATATAGCACTGCGGGTTGGTGATGCTCAAAGTATATAGCACTGCGGGTTGGTGATGCTCACCTATACAAGTTTTCCTCTGTGCCTTTTTAAAAAGGAAAGTGCTGTCAGCACAGCCAGGGGGAGCTGAGAGTAATTGTGTAAGTAAGCAGCAGATCCAGTGTAGTGCACAGGGCATCACTGCTATTTATTTTAATTGTTTTAAGAAACAGGATGATCGTTAATGGTCAGGCCTGCTCTTTGGGCCCTGCGAGAGGGGCGCTTGCCCTGGGCCCTCTACTTTGAGGGGCCCGCATGTTAGAAGTGAAGGTATGAGAAGGTGCAATGCACATCCTGTATTTAGTTTGTGAAGAAGTGTTTATAATAACAGGTGTCATTTATAGTTTTATTTTATGAGAAGTGAGGTAGTGAGTTTTACAGAAGTTATTTTTCACTGTCAGCATAATCCAGACACTGCAGTAAATTTTGCTAATGATTAATTTATATATTCACATGTTCCTAGTTCTAGTTTCCTAACAAGCTCAATCGGTTGATCACGTATACTTAAAGGGACAGTCTATTCCAGAATTTTTATTGTTTAAAAAGATAGATAATCCCTTTATTACCCATTACCCAGTTTTGCACAACCAACACTGTTATATTAAAGGGACAGTCTACCATAGAATTGTTATTGTTTTAAAAGATAGATAATACCTTTTTTACCTATTCCCAGTTTTGCACAACCAACACAGTTACATTAATACACTTTTTACCTTGTATCTAGGAACCTTCTTCCAGCCCCCTGATCACATGACTGTGACTGTTTATTATCTAGTGTCTTGCAGTTAGCATTGTTTTGTGCTAAATCTTAAATCACTTTCTGTGCCTGAACACAGTGTTATCTATAATCTATATGGCCCACGTATACTTTCTGTCTCTTTGTGTTGAAAAGCTATTTAAAAAGCATGTGATAAGAGGCAGCCCTCAAAGGCTTAGAAATTAGCATATGAGTCTGCTTAGGTTTAGTTTAAACTAAGAATATCAAGAGAAAAAAGCTAATTTGATGATAAAAGTAAATTGGAAAGTTGATTAAAATTACAAGTCCTATCTGAATAATGAAAGTTTAATTTATACTAGACTGTCCCTTTAATTTAATTTTTACCTCTGTGATTACCTTGTATCTAAGCCTCTGCAGACTGCCTCCTTTGATAGACTTGGATTTTAGCCAATAAGTGCCCTCTCATAGGCAACTCCACTGGCATGAGCCCAATATTATCTATATGGCAAACATGGACTAATGCCCTCTAGCTGTGAAAAAATGTCAAATGCATTCAGATAAGAGGCACCTTCAAGGGCTTAGAAATAACCATATGCCCCTACCTAGCTTTCACTAAGAATACCAAGAGAACAAAGCAAATTTGATGATAAAAGTAAATTAGAAAGTTGTTTAAAATTGGATGCCCTATCTGAATCATCAACGTTTAATTTTGACTAGACTGTTCCTTTACCCCATTCAATAATATGTATTAAAGCACATTTGCTGGATGTGTTGGGGGTGGGGATAGCGAAAATTGCTAGAGGATAATGTGAGAAAATACAAAATATCACATGTAAGGAACGATGATCTAAAGCTCCTCGTTTAGGAGAGATGATGTAAGACGTCTTATCAGTATGATGAGACCCCTCAAAAAAACATGTTTATGTTGCTATGTAGTGTTTTTTACATAAAGGAGTGACTCCTAATTTACATTATAATTAGGCTGACCATATTGCCGCTTTATAAAGGTACACATATGAAAAATACATATGTCAGGGCTATTTTTAGGGCTGTTTAAAGAAATGTTTTGTATAAGAACTCTGACATATGTATTTTTCATATGTCTCCCTTTTTAAAGCGGCAATATGATCAGCCTAATTATAAGGTCTTAAGAAAGTCCCAGAGATTTTGTGTGATTTCTGTCCATGCCAGCCAGTTTGTGATCATCAGGCCCATAGTCTTTATGAAGGGTTGCTTTCAAATTAGGTATTTTTGCTATTCATTTTTTTATGCTTTTTTTTTTTTTAATACAAAAACATGTTTTATGTCTAACAGACAAGCTCTTTACAGATTTCTGTTTAGGTGAAATAAAACCTGACAAGTTTCTTAATCCCTTAACAACCACAACGTACCTTGTACATCACTGTTAGTTAAGGGTTTTCTTTTTTATAATAGCACTATCGATTGCACAATCCCCATAGAAAGACTTGCTGGTCTTTAAAGGGACATTATACACTCATTTTTTCTTTGCATAAATGTTTTGTAGATGATCTATTTATATAGCCAATAAAGTTTTTTGTTTTTTTAAAATGTATAGTTTTGCTTACTTTTAAATAACATTGCTCTGATTTCAGACTCCTAACCAAGCCCCAAAGTTTTATGTGAATACCGTCAGCTACCCACCATAAAAAGGGGGTGGGCCTCATAGACTCTTGCCAATATGAAAGAAATTAATTCATCAGGTAAGTTCTTACATAAATTATGTTTTCTTTCATGTAAATGGCAAGAGTCCATGAGATAGTGACGTATGGGATAGCATTACCCAAGATGTGGAACTCCATGCAAGAGTCACTAGAGAGGGAGGGATACAAATAAAAACAGCCATTTTCCGCTGAAAAAATTAATCCACAACCCAAAATACAAGTTAATTCTCATAAATGTGAGGAAAAAACTTAAATCAAAAGCAGAAAAATCAAACTGAAACAGCTGCCTGAAGAACTTTTCTACCAAAAACTGCTTCCGAAGAAGCAAATACATCAAAATGGTAGAATTTAGTAAATGTATGCAAAGAAGACCAAGTAGCAGCTTTGCAAATCTGATCAACTGAAGCTTCATTCTTAAAAGCCCAGGAAGTGGAAACTGATCTAGTAGAATGAGCTGTAATTCTCTGAGGCGGGGCTTGACCCGACTCCAAATAGGCTTGATGAATCAAAAGTTTTAACCGAGAGGCCAAGGAAACGGCAGAAGCCATCTGACCTTTCCTGGAACCAGAAAAGATAACAAATAGACTAGAAGTCTTCCTGAAATCTTTAGTAGCTTCAACATAATATTTCAAAGCTTTTACCACATCCAAAGAATGTAAAGATCTCTCCAAAGAATTCTTAGGACTAGGACACAAGGAAGGAACAACAATTTCTCTATTAATGTTGTTAGAATTTATAACCTTAGGTGGGAATTTAAATGAAGTCTGCAAAACTGCCTTATCCTGATGAAAAATCAGAAAAGGAGATTCACAAGAGAGAGCGGATAATTCAGAAACTCTTCTAGCAGAAGAGATGGCCAAAAGAAACAACACTTTCCAAGAAAGTAGTTTAATGTCCAAAGAATGCATAGGCTCAAACGGAATTAAGACTTCAAGGAGGAGAGATTGATTTAATGACAGGCTTGATATGAACCAAAGCCTGCACATAAATATGAATATCAGGAAGTTTAGCAATCTTTCTATGAAATAAAACAGAAAGAGCAGAGATTTGTCCTTTCAAGGAACTTGCAGACAAACCTTTATCCAAACCATCCTGAAGAAACTGTAAAATTCTAGGAATTCTAAATGCATGCCAAAAGAAGTTATGAGAAGAACACCATGAAATGTAAGTCTTCCAAACTCGATAATAAATATTTCTAGAAACAGATTTACGAGCCTGCAACATAGTATTAATCACTGAGTCAGAGAAACCTCTATGACTAAGCACTAAACGTTCAATTTCCATACCTTCAAATTTAATGATTTGAGATCCTGATGGAAAAGGGACCTTGAGATAGCAGGTCTGGCCTTAATGGAAGTGGCCAAGGTTGGCAACTGGACATCCAAACAAGATCCGCATACCAAAACCTGTGAGGCCATGCTGGAGCCACCAGCAGCACAAACGATTACTCCATGATGATTTTGGAGATCACTCTTGGAAAAAGAACTAGAGGCAGGAAAATATAAGCAGGTTGATAATACCAAGGAAGTGTCAATGTATCCACTGCTTCCACCTGAGGATCCCTGGACCTGGACAGGTACCTGGGAAGTTTTTTGTTTAGATGAGATGCCATCGTATCTATTTCTGGATGCCCCCACATCTGAACAATTTGAGAAAACACATCTGGGTGGAGAGACCATTCTCCCGGATGTAAAGTCTGATGACTGAGGTAATCCGCTTCCCAATTGTCTATACCTGGGATATGAACCACAGAAATTAGACAAGAGCTGGATTCCACCCAAACAAGTATCCAAGATACTTCTTTCATAGCTTGAGGACTGTGAGTCCCACCCTGAGGATTGACATATGCCACAGTTGTGATATTGTCTGTCTGAAAACAAACGAACAGTTCTCTCTTCAACAAAGGCCAAAACTGAAGAGCCCTGAGAATCGCACGGAGTTCCAAAATATTGATTGGTAATCTCGCCTCTTGAGATTTCCAAACCCCTCGTGCTGTCAGAGATCCCCAAACAGCTCCCCAACCTGAAAGACTCACATCTGTTGTGATCACAGTCCAGGTTGGACGAACGGAAGAGGCCCCTAAAATTATATGATGGTGATCTAACCACCAAGTCAGAGAAAGTCGATATATATAGTCGATGTATAATCCCTGCACCATTGGTTCAGCATACAAAGCTGGAGAGGTCTCATATTAAAACGAGCAAAGGGGATTGCGTCCGATGCTGCAGTCATGAGACCTAAAACTTCCATGCACATAGCTACTGAAGGGAATGACTGAGACTGAAGGTTCTGACAGGCTGCAGCCAATTTCAAACGTCTCTTGTCTGTTAGAGACAAAGTCATGGACACTGAATCTATCTGGAAACCTAAAAAGGTTACCTGTGTCTGAGGAATCAAAGAACTTTTTGGTAAATTGATCCTCCAACCATGTCTTCAAAGAAACAATACTAGTTGATTTGTGTGAGATTCTGCAGAACGTAAAGACTGAGCGAGTACCAAGATATCGTCCAAATAAGGAAATACTGCAATACCCCGCTCTTTGATTACAGAGAGTAGGGCACATAGATTCTTGGAGCTGTCACTAGGCCAAAATGAAGAGCAACAAATTGGTAATGCTTGTCTAGAAAAGAGAATCTCAGGAACTGATAGTGATCTGGATGAATCGGAATATGAAGATATGCATCCTGTAAGTCTATTGTGGACATATAATGCCCTTGCTGAACAAAAGGCAGAATAGTCCTTATAGTCACCATTTTGAAAGTTGGTACTCTTACATATCGATTCAAAATCTTTAGATCCAAAACCGGTCTAAATGAATTTTCTTTCTTTGGGACAATGAATAGATCTGAATAAAACTCCAGACCCTGTTCCTGAAATGGAATTGGCATGATTACCCCTGATAACTCCAAGTCTGAAACACACTTCAGGAAAGCTTGAGCCTTTACTGGGTTTGCTGGAATGCGTGAGAGATAAAATCTTCTCACAGGCGGTCTTACTCTGAATCCTATTCTGTACCCCTGAGAGACAATATTCTGAATCCAATGATTTTGGACCAAATTGATCCAAACATCTTTGAAAAATGTACTCTGAATCCAATGATTTTGGACCGAATTGATCCAAACATCTTTGAAAATTTTTAATCTGCCCCCTACCAGCTGAGCTGGAATGAGGGTTGCACCTTCATGCAGACTTGGGGCTGGTTTTGATCTCTTAAATGGCTTGGATTTATTCCAATTTGAAGAAGGCTTCCAATTGGAAGCAAATTCCTTGGGGGAAGGATTAGGTTTCTGTTCCTTATTTTGTCGAAAGGAACGAAAACGGTTAGAAGCTTTAGATTTACCCTGAGGTCTTTTATCCTAAGGCAAAAAAACTCCCTTCCCCCCAGTAACAGTTGAAATTATTGAATCCAACTGAGAACCAAATAATGTATTACCTTGGAAAGAAAGAGATAGCTATCTGGACTTAGAAGTCATATCAGCATTCCAAGATTTGAGCCACAAAGCTCTTCTAACTAAAATAGCTAAAGACATAGATTTAACATCAATTTTGATAATATCAAAGATGGCATCACAAATGAAATTATTAGCATGTTGAATCAACTTAACAATGCTAGACAAATCATGATCTGATACTTGTTGCGCTTAAGTTTCCAACCAAAAAGTTGAAGCAGCTGCAAAATCAGCCAAAGAAATTGCAGGCCTAAGAAGATGACCTGAATATAAATAAGCTTTCCTTAGATAAAATTCAAGTTTCCTATCTAAAGGATCTTTAAAAGAAGTACTATCTTCCATAGGAATAGTAGTACGTTTAGCAAGAGTAGAGAGAACCCCATCAACTTTGGGGATCTTTTTCCAAATCTCCAATCTAACTGCTGGCAAAGGATACAATTTTTTAAACCTTGAAGAAGGAATAAAATAAGTACCAGGCCTATTCCATTGTTTATAAATCGTATCAGAAATAGCACCAGGAACTGGAAAAACCTCTGCAATAACCACAGGAAGTTTATAAACAGAATTTAAACGTTTACTAGTTTTAATATCAAGAGGACTAGTTTCCTCAATATCTAATGTAATCAACACTTCTTTTAACAAAGAACGAATATACTTTATTTTAAATAAATAAGAGGATTTGTCAGTGTCAATATCTGAGGCAGGATCTTCTGAATCAGAAAGATCCTCATCAGAGAAGGATAATTTAGTATGTTGCTGGTGATTTGAAATTTCATCAACCTTATGAGAAGTTTTAAAAGACCTTTTGCGTTTATTAGAAGGCGGAATGGCAGACAAAGCCTTCTAAATAGAATCAGAAATAAATTCTTTTAAATTTACAGGTATATCTTGTGCATTAGATGTTGAGGGAACAGCAACAGGTAATAAACTACTACTGATGGATACATCTCTGCATGTAAAAGTTTATCATGACAACCATTACAAACCACAGCTGGAGGTACAGTATAACCTCCACAAGTTTACATCAAATGCATTTAGCTTTGGTAGAACTGTTATCAGGCCGCAGGGTTCCAACAGTGATTTCTGAGACAGGATCAGATTGAGACATCTTGTAAATGTAAGAGAAAAAAACAACATATAAAGCAAAATTATCAATTTCCTTATATGGCAGTTTCAGGAATGGGAAAAAATGCAAACAGCATAGCCCTCTGACATAGAAAAAAGGTAGGAGGTAAATAGGAATGGGGTCTTAAATAATGAAAATATTTGGTGCCAAGTATGACGCACATGAAACAGAAAAAAAAATTTGGTGCCAAAAACGTCCGGAAACGACACACTCGCGTCATAGATGACGCAACCTTGTGAAAGGACTCGACGTCAACTAAGACATCGGAAATGAATATTTTGCGTCAAGAAACGTAACTTTGCACTAAAAAAAATCTCACGCCAAGAACGACGCAATAAACTCTGGCATTTTGCACCCTCAAGAGCCTAATTCTGCCCGCAAATTTAAAAGACAGTCAATTAGAAAAAAAGAGTCTATACCCTAGGTAAGAAATACATTTTTTATAAAAAAGCATTTCCCAGATATGAAACTGACAGTCTGCAAAAGGAAATATACTGAAAACCTGAATCATGGCAAATATAAGTACAATACATATATTTAGAACTTTATATAAATACATAAAGTGCCAAACCATAGCTGACAGTGAAAGAATACGAGGAGCACAGGTATGAATGAGTTGCAAAAAATAAAGGTCTATTAAATAAAACTAATTATGTTACAGCGCAAGTGAGTGAGATTTATGTAAAGTCTATTTCAACTATGTAAGTGGAACGCAACTGCAGATCAATTATTGTTTTGTATCACCAGGGTTTTTGGGCTATTTAGGTGAGCATAGACCAGTAAACCTGTGGTGAATTAATATTAAGTTAGAGGTTCAATGCTGTTAGTACTATCACAACATGAATCCTTCTAAGCACAATATTTCCAATACTGTTAGACTGGCACAGTATGGAAAAAATAATGAAAAAATGATAGAAGAAAAATATGCTTCTAATTTAAAGAACTTGAGAGAACAAAAATTCTTTTTTAAGCTTACATTAAATAAACATGTAATGCAGGAGAGAGTTGGTTAATCCTTGTAAGAAGTAAGCTTGGTTTGCAAGAGATATACTTTTAACAAGTCACAGAGAATGCTTCAGTTGTCTTGTAGCTGCAACTTTGTAACTGTGTTTATTGAGAGCAACTGCTGCAGAGTAAGAGAGGAATTTGGCAAGATTCCCAGACTTGCAGTTGCAAAACCAAGTAACAGTTTTTATTTTGAAATAGTTAAATCCTCTTCAGTTCAAGCTTGAAACTTAAAGCTCAAAGTCTTGTTCTTAAAGCAGCATATATATTATGAAGTGAGAAAGGAGACATTGATTCCCCAGTATGAAATAGTGTGCAGAGTTATTTAGAAAACTGCAGTGCCTGTCAGCTCCAGTTAAATTAAGAGTGATGCTGTAAGTGTACAATAGCAATTCAGCAGTTAAGTTCTCAAATAGTATGCAAGGAATAAAATTAAGAGGTAACTTAGCTGTAAGTCCAAGGATGCAAACAGGATATTTCAGGGGATGTAATCCTTGTAGAAAATAGTACAGAGTAATCCAAGCAAACAGTCCTTTGTGAAAGCAGTTGGTTTGAGAAAAACAATGCAGCTCAGAGACTGTGTGTAAGCTGTTACTCCTGCTAATGAAAATAACTAAGCACCTGTTTGCTGACAGGTGGAGCCTTAAGTAACATGAAAGTGAGAGAACCATGTGATGAGAAGTGAGAGAAGTAAAACATGAAATGGAATCCTGACAATTTACACGCGTTTCAGCAGATTGCCTTACTCATTACCTGAGGTAATGAGTAAGGCAATCTGCTGAAACGCGTATACCTGTCTATTTTGCAGTCTGCTTCCAACAGTAGATTTACTTAGTTTTGTATTAACCCTGGGGAGGTGTATCTATCCCCCCTCACACTGTTTGTTTTGGTTTGTCACTAACTTACCACTGTGTGTAAATCTCACTCACTTGCGCTGTAACATAATTAGTTTTATTTAATAAACCTTTATTTTTTGCAACTCATTCATACCTGTGCTCCTCGTATTCTTTCACTTTGCTTCTATTGGCCTTTTTGAGAGAGCACAGGTAGTGAGTGAGCGCAATACTCTGACCGCTCAGCCTGCTCGTTGTCAGGGATGTTTGGAGAGGAGGAGCCACACACCGTACCGACAGAGGAAGTTGCTTTGGGAGCTGCACAGTGCCACTTACCGACGGAGACACAGGCCACACGGTAGTAATAGGTGAACAAAGGACGATTCCCGGTGGGTGTCAGCAGGATCGGAGGTACAAGTTTGCTTTAACCCCAACAGTTTTTGTACTTAGTTAATCTGTTACGTGATCTCTTGTGATTTATATATACACATTTATCGCGGTGTAACGGTTGAGACGAGGAACCGGTCTGATAAGGAAATGGACGGAACCTCACTCCTCCTAAATCAGTGCTCAGGACTGTCTTTAGAGCACAGTGTATACGCGAGCTGCATACTTTAACACAAATTGTCAGGAATCCATTGGTGTTAGCACGCCGCGCCATAGGCTACTCTCCCCCACAGTATTTTCCTTAATTTGATTCTTTCTACATAGCTGACAGTGTCTTAAGTAATGAAAACATACTTACCAGAAGACACCCATCCACATATAGCAGATAGCCAAACCAGTACTGAAACAGTTATCAGTAGAGGTAATGGAATATGAGAGTATATCGTCGATCTGAAAAGGGAGGTAGGAGATGAATCTCTATAACCGATAACAGAGAACCTATGAAATAGATCTCCCGTGAGGAAAACCATTGCATTTAATAGGTGATACTCCCTTCACATCCCTCTGACACTCACTGTACTCTGAGAGGAAACGGGCTTCAAAATGCTGAGAAGCGCATATCAACGTAGAAATCTTAGCACAAACTTACTTCACCACCTCCATAGGAGGTAAAGTTTGTAAAACTGAATTGTGGGTGTGGTGAGGGGTGTATTTATAGGCATTTTGAGGTTTGGGAAACTTTGCCCCTCCTGGTAGGGATGTATATCCCATACGTCACTAGCTCATGGACTCTTGCCAATTACATGAAAGAAAAAGATATGCATGGGAAACAGAAGCAAATGTGAGATTAAGCATGCTGAACACAGTGTGATTTGTATGTGCTGAAAAAAAAAGTTTTTATCAATGCTGGATGTTCTCAGTAACATTTGCTCTTCCAGTAAGAACTCCCAGTTAATTTCTATGAGAGACAGCTACCCACTCACTGCCAGGAACTTACAGGTTCAGCCCCCCCTTTTTTTATATAGAATTGAGGTCTACTCATACAAGGGTTGGCTTAAAGGACCATCAGATACAATAGAATTGCATTATCAACAAATGCAAAATAAAAAGACAATACAATAACGCTTCGTTTTCATTGTTGATAACCACCAATATGCGACAACAATGGAAACTAGGTCTTAGCGTGAATTTTAGATGAGTACTCCCTTTTTGTTACTAGATTTTTTGGTCACCTCAATATTCCCTGCCCCCTGTTTTATGTGAAATCCATCAGCCAATCACAATATATATATATATATATATATATATATAGTTCATAGGAAAAAAGATATCTCTCACGGTAACCAGGGGCTGCTTCGGCGTCTCTCCCGGAGCTAAGTTGCTGCCTAACACAAAGTTGGCAGTCAATAAGGCATACAAAACAAAGTTCCCCTTATCGGATGCTTTTGCACAAAATAATTTTTCAGCAACAATACTTAAAAAGTGATTATAACGTCTACCAACAAGGCAAAGCTTACTCTTGCACTGCTCAAAGGATTATATATCTTGAACATCATTCCTATTCAGTAATTGTTATCAAAGCATGTGTTAAAGTCTACAGTATACACACACACACATATATATATATATATATATATATATATATATACAAAACAAAGTTCCCCTTATCGGATAGTCCAGAGATGAGGCAGGGTACAAAAATGAAGGCACAGTACTGCTGCAGAAATTAAATAAAAGACATACCGGTAATGAAAAAAGATTAAAACAATAACAGCTGTCGAAAACATGGCAGTGACCTAGGAGCGTAGGTACTATCGGAAGGTGACGTCACTGACGCGTTCCATGCCCTTCTGGGGCTTTGTCAAAACGTTTGATGGTTCTGTGATCCCCAATATCTTAGCAATTGATTGTTTTAATATTTTTTCATTAAAGTTATGTCTTTTATTTCATCTCCACAGCAGTACTGTGCCTTCATTTTTGTACCCTGCCTCATCTCTGGTCTATCCGATACTTTGTTTTGTTTGTGTGTATATATATATATATATATATACATATATATATATATATATATATATATATGTGTGTGTGTGTGTGGGTGTATATACTGTAGACTTTAACACATGCTTTGATAACAATTACTGAATAGCAATGATGTTCAGAATATATAATCCTATGAGCAGTGCAAGAGTAAGCTTTGCCTTGTTGGTAAATGTTATAATCACTTTTTAAGTATTGTTGCTGAAAAATTATTTTGTGCAAAAGCACTAAAGATATTAATGAATTTTATATTCTTCAATATCCAACATAAGTACGAAACCAGTGATATATATATATATATATATATATATATATATATATATAAATAAGTATTTATAGGAATCAAGTAACAATAACGATACTCATATCAAGTGCAATATATGAGAAAATCAGATAAAATAACTCACCCCTAAAGGTGTATGCCCCCACGTATCAATAAGTGAATCCCAAGGTGCAGTCTATCAATCTGCAATACTCTCCCAACGTGTCTCATAAATGTAGAGTATACAACGTGGAGCTCTATAGTAGCCTTCTCCAAACAGCAGTGCCATGCCACTCATCACTTACTGCTCCATGCTAAACACAGATGATGGCATCTTTATCGACCCAGGATGGGAAGCACCTGATGACTCATGGTCTGGGAAATAAAACTTACCTGCAGAGCCACCACTTTAAATTGTAGCTGACTGACCCTAGCTGCTGCGGCCCACCGGAATATCTTCTGGTATCCAAATAGGCCAATCCGGCCTTGGTGACTGGATTTTATAAATCCAGTATGTTTCCCTCTGTCTGAGCTTAACAAATTTATTGGATCCATTAGAAGGAGTATTCAACTCCAATGGGGTAATAGATACTAGACTAGTGAATAATCTAGAGACACTATATTTCCAAGAGCCTTTGTTGATATTTCTTAGGTGCTCACTCCATCTTCTTCTAAATTTTGAGTGGTGCACCTCAAGTACTGAAGGCCACAGTTACAGATAATATCATAAATAACAAAACTTGAATTACAAGTTAAGTGATCCTTAATTTGGAATGTTTCCCCCATGTGAAATATATTTACACATGGAACATATTTTATGTCCATTTGTAAATATCCCTTTCTTCTTAATGAATGTAAGACCTTTCCTGATCTTATTATCTAGCACAATGCTCTTCTTTGAATATACAATTTTACTCTGTCCCAATGTGAATGCTCTTTTAAAGACTATGGGACAGATTACGAGTGGAGTGCTATCTTAATGTGCACCTGTAAAGGGAGTGCATGTTAAATAACCACCCATTACAAGTGGTTGGTTAATGTGAATGCAAGCTCACGGTTTCACTTTGTGCTAAGCACAATTAACCAGCCTTCTGGTTAAAAATGAAATGTTGCCCCAATTTCCCCCAAAATAAAGAGGATGGCACATTATCATGATAGATAAATATGAGCATTTTTATTTTTATTTTTTAAAAACTGCACAAAGCAGTTATAAGGGGTTAAAGTGAGGGGATGTGACGTGTTTGAAAAAAAATAAATGGCACCTAAAGTGCCTTTACATGAAGGACTATGTTTTCTTTATAAATATATAGTATATGCTTATTTACATATATATTTATGTTTTAATATGTGTATATATACACATATAAACACATAAAAATATGTATATATGTATATAAGCATATACTGTATATACAGTTGTGCTCACAAGTTTACATACCCTGGCAGAATTTATGATTTCTTGGCCATTTTTCAGAGAATATGAATGATAACACAAAAACTTTTCTTTCGCTCATGGTTAGTGTTTGGCTGAAGCCATTTATTATCAATCAACTGTGTTTACTATTTTTAAATCATAAGGACAACAGAAAATACCCAAATGACCCTGATCAGAAGTTTACATACCCCAGTTCTTAATACAGTGTATTGCCCTCTTTAACATCAATGACAGCTTGAAGTTTTTTGTGGTATTTGTGGATGAGGCTCTTTATCTTCTCAGATGGTAAACCTGCCCATTCTTCCTGGCAAAAAGCCTCCAGTTCCTGTAAATGCTTGGGCTGTCTTGCATGAACTGCACATTTGAGATCTCCCCAGAGTGGCTCAATGATATTGAGGTCAGGAGACTGAGATGGGCACACCAGAACCTTAACTTTATTCTGCTGTAGCCAATGACAGGTCAAATTGGCCTTGTGTTTAGGATCATTGTCATGTTGGAATGTCCAAGTATGTCCCATGTGCAGCGTCCGGGCTGATGAATGCAAATTTTCCTCCAGTATTTTTTGATAAAATACTGCATTCATCTTGCCATCAATTTTGTCCAAATTTCCTGTGCCTTTGTAGCTCACACATCCCCAAAACATCAGCGATCCACCTCCGTGTTTCACAGTAGGAATGGTGTACCTTTCATCATAGGCCTTGTTGACTCCTTTCCAAATGTAGGGTTTATGGTTGTGGCCAAAAAGCTAAATTTTGGTCTCATCACTCCAAATGACTTTGTGCCATAAGGCTTGTCTCTGTGCTGTTTGGCGTATTGTAAGCAGGATACTTTGTGGCATTTGCGTAGTAATGGCTTTCTTCTGGCGACTCAACCATGAAGCCCATCTTTCTTCAAGTGCCTCCTTATTGTGCATCTTGAAACAGCCACACCACATGTTTTCAGAGAGTCCTGTATTTCACCTGAAGTTATTTGTAGGGTTTTCTTTGTATCCCAAACAATTTTCCTGGCAGTTGTGGCTGAAATTTTAGTTAGTCTACCTAACTGTGGTTTGGTTTCAACAGAACCCCTCATTTTCCACTTCTTGATTAGAGTTTGAACACTGCTGATTGGCATTCTCAATTCCTTGGATATCTTTTTATATCCCTTTCCTGTTTTATACAGTTCAACTACCTTTTCCCGCAAATCCTTTAACAAGTCTTTTGCTTTCCCCATGACTCAGAATCCAGAAATGTCAGTGCAGCACTGGATGAAAGATGCAAGGGTCTGTCAGGAGTCCAGAAACTCATTGACCTTTTATACACACATACTAATTACAAGCAAACAGATCACAGGTGAGGATGGTTACCTTTAATAGCCATTCAAACCCTTTTGTGTCAACTTGTGTGCATGTTATCAGGCCAAAATCACCAGGGTATGTAAACTTTTGATCAGGGTAATTTGGGTAGTTTCTGTTGTCATTATGATTTAAAAAGAGTAAACACAGTTGATTGATAATAAATGGCTTCAGTCAAACACTAACCATGAGTGAAAGAAAAGTTTTTGTGTTATCATTCATATTCTCTGAAAAATGGCCAAGAAATAATAAATTCTGCCAGGGTATGTAAACTTATGAGCACAACTGTATTTATTTATTGCTGCTCAATGCTGTGCTCTCGTGAGCACTTGGCTTTCGGCTAGGCCACATTCACATTGCGGCGCAGTTGTAATACCAGTGCACATTTAAGTGAGTTGGTATTACTGATTGGAGCGCAAATATTGTGCTCACGTAAACCCAATATTGTGCTCCACTTATAATCTGGCCCTATGTTGGGATTTTCTTCTAATGACATGTTTAGAATGAGATCTTTCATTAGGCTCGGCGAATGTTTTTTCAAAACTCTCTTGATAATTGTAAAATTGGAATTAAATTTGTTAATAAATAACAGTTTATTAAAAAAAATATGAACACTTGTTTTTAGGTTTAGGCTGGAGAATATTATTCCTATCAATTTATCTAGCCTTCCTACTAATATGTTGAATTAACTTAGGGCTCGCTTCCATTGAGCCGTTAAAAATGAGCCGTAAGCTACCGAAGCAGCCGATAGCTAAAAGTAATTTACGGCTCCATTTTAGTACCAGGTTTCCATTGAAAAGGTTTCTGCTTTGCGAGTGGTCACTCTTTTCGTGAGATAGTGATTCTGCTCCTGGGTGCATTTTCTGTCCTTCTGAAAGCCGGTGGAGTGCTTGTATATGGCCTCCATTTACCGGGTTGTTGCCTCCTCAGTGTTGTCAGCGTTCCGTTAGTGTGGTTATCAGGTTCTACGCGTTTTGGCCTACAGCGTTTTTGAGAAAGGCTGTAAGCCGAAACGCGTAGAACCTGATAACCACACTAATGGATTTTCAGACTCCTGACCAAGCCCCAATGTATCAGATGTAAACCCAGGTCTACTGATTCCTGCTGCTATTGTTTGGGTGAAAATTTTAAATCAACCAATAGTAATTAGAGCTGCTTAAATCCTATTGCCTGATTTGAACAGCCAATAGGATTTAAGCAGCTCTCATTCCTATTGGCTGATTCAAATCAGCCAATAGGATTTAAGCAGCTCTAATTCCTATTTGCTGATTTAAAATTTTCAGCCAATAGGAATGCAACGGTACCCCCAATATAAAAGGGGTACCTTGCATTGAATCCTCAGTGTGCAGTGAATGATCTCATGAAGAGGACCTCCACGTTGGACCAATGGACCTCCGCCTCCGTGCATCGACCACTCCGCTTCCGCAGTTATGGAGAAGATGCCGGTCCTGTGATGGATGAAGATGGAGCCACCTGGATGAAGATGCTTTGCCGCTGGGGGATGAAGATGCTTCACCCCTGGGATGAAGATCTTTCATTGCACTTCAGCAACTGTGAGTACCGATTTTGGGGTATTTTTTTTTTTAGATTTTTATGGGCCGAAAAAGAGCTGAATGCCCTTTTAAGGGCAATGCCCATACAAATGCCCTTTTCAGAGCAATGGGTAGATTAAGTTTTTTTTAGTTAGGTTTTTTTATTTTGTGGGTTTGGGGGCGTGGGGAATTGTAATGTTAGGGGGGTTGTTTTTATTCTTTAGGAAAAGAGCTGTTAACTTTAGGGTAATGCCTTACAAAAGGTCCTTTTAAGGGCTATTGGTAGCTTATTATAGATTAGGGATTTTTTATTTTGGGGTGGGTTTGTTTTTTAACGGGGTATTAGAATAGGAATACAGTTTATTATGTTATTTTTTTGTAATGGTAGTTTTTTATGTTATATATTTTTATTTTTAGTAATGTTAGTTTTTTTTAGTTTAAGCTTAGCTTTTATTTTTATTCCACAGGTAAGTTTGTATTTATTTAACTAGGTAGTTAATAAATAGTTATGTTGTAGCTATCTAAGGTTTTATTTTTATTTCACAGGTAAGTTTGTATTTATTTTTAAATAGGTAGTTAGTTAATACTTGTAACTTTAATTTAGGTCTATTTTAATTATGTTAAAGTTAGGGGGTGTTAGGTTTGGGGTTAATATAGTTTAATTTACGTTGTTGCGATATGGGGGCCGGCGGTTTAGGGGTTAATAGGTTTAGTTAGTGTTGGCAATGTGGGTGTACGGCGGTTTAGGGGTTAATAGGTTTAGTTCGTGTCAGCAATGTTTGGGAACTGCGGTTTAGGGGTTAATAGGTTTAGTTTGTGTCGGCGATGTTTGGGAACTGCGGTTTAGGGGTTAATAGTTTTAGTTTGTGTCGGCGATGTTTGGGAACTGCGGTTTATGGGTTAATACGTTTAGTTAGTGCCGGGGAACGGCGGTTTAGGGGTTAATAGCTTTATTTTGTGTTTTAGTTAGTGTCAACGATGTCGGGGAAATGCAGTTTAGAGGTTAATAGGTTTAAATTGTGTCAGCAATGTTTGGGAATCGCGGTTTAGGGGTTAATAGGTTTAGTTTGTGACGACAATGTTATGGAATGGCGGTTTAGGGATTAAAAGGTTTAGTTTGTGTCGGCGATGTTGGGGAACTGTGGTTTAGGGGCTAATAGCTTTATTTTGTGATTTACTTAATGTTTGCAATGTCGGTGAACTGCGGTTTAGAAAGAACAATGAAAAATTCTGAATATGAATAATGGATCCGAAAATTCGGAAACTGATTTATTCTTTTTCGGGATTTGCTGATTCGGAAATTTGGGTGCATTCGAATCTCCGAATCGGCCAAAATTCAGCAGAAACAAAACGCACATGTCTAGTAGATGTGTCATCCTTCTATTCTTGCATCCCATATATAGGCTGACCATATTGCTGCTTTAAAAAGGGACACATATGAAAAATACATATGTCAGGGCTGTTTTCAGGGCTGTTTAAAGAAATGGTTTTGTATAAGAACCCTCACATATGTATTTTTCATATGTGTTCCTTCTTAAAGCGGCAATATGGTCAGCCTACCCATATAAAGAAGGCTTATAGTTTATTTAGAATTTTTACCAACTATGATGAAGCATTTATGCAGTTTCTGTGAAATGCAGTAGAATTTTTACTTATGCAAACTTATTTATCATTCAAAGAGCAATATTTTTTGCAAAAACGTGACAGTATAGCAGGTAAGAAAACTTGTCTTAAACCAAGACATATTTTTTTTAAAACTTGGAGTTTGTAGAAAACAATATGTGGACTGTACCGCTAGAATGTAAAAAGATAGAATTAGTTTTAACATCTGCTATCATTTACTGTCACCCCACCAAAGACACCAGTGGGTAGACATTTTGCTTCACATCAGTTAAAACAGAAGTCTATTTTTAGTTTCAAAGCTATTGGTCATGTTCCATTGAGCAAAAGAGTAGGTGACAGGTTAGGCCAACTTCTCAAACATGAAGTTTACTGTACATTTAAACTTAACACTGGCAATCCTAATGGAATTAATGAGAAATCAGATCTTAAATTGTTCATCGGTCAAGAAAAGTTTTTCCTACACATTTTTTTGTCACTTCACATTTTTCTGTCAGGTTAGGAAATGTCCAGAAGAAGACCCAAATGCTAGGGTGAACTTGAACATCACCCTTGCACTCTGAGTTTAATCCAGGACGTGACCCCACGACAACCTCTAAAAAACAATGTACTCACGATATGGAGCAGAGTTAGCCTGAGTCCAAAGTAATTCAAGATATCAGCCAAATAGACTTCTGAGTAAGGAACTGGTTTCAGGAAATGTGTTCCACAGAATCAGGAGAGCAGGGATAGTCCACTTATACTCAGACAGAGGAAGGGTAAAACAAGAAACAGTTAATAATGCAGAAGTAGGAAACTTTTTATCAGGCAGTTTGAGGGTTAACACTTTGTAGTCAGTCCTTGCAGAGTTTGGCAACAGGTTACCAGGCAGTTTGAAGGTTAATACTGAATAGTCAGTACTTGCAGAGTTAGAAAACAGGATATCCGGTAGTTTGAGGGTTAACACTGTGTAGTCAGTCCTTGCAGAGTTTGGCAACAGTTTATCAGGCAGTTTGAGGGTTAATACTGAATAGTCAGTACTTGCAGAGTTAGACAACAGGATATCAGGTAGTTTGAAGGTTAACACAGATTAATCAGTACTTGTAGAAATTGGCAACAGGTAATCATGCAGTTTGAGAGTTTACACTGAATAAACAGTACTTGCAGAGTTTGGCAACAGGATATCAAGCAGTTTGAAGGTTTACACTGAATAAACAGTACTTGCAGAGTTTGGCAACATGATATCAAGCAGTTTGAAGGTGTACACTGAATAAACAGTACTTGCAGAGTTTGGCAACAGGTAAACATGCAGTTTGAGAGTTTCACAGAATAAACAGTACTTGCAGTGTTTGGCAACAGGATATCAAGCAGTTTGAAGGTTACACTGAATAAACAGTACTAGCAGTGTTTGGCAACAGGTTATCAGGAAGTTTGAGGGTTAACCCAGCATAGTCAGTCTTTGCAGAGTTTGGCAACAGAAAATCAGCAGTTAGAGAGTTTCCACAGCGAAGTCCTCACAGGAGCCACAAAGAGGAACAAACAAACGGGCACTGAAGAAACAGGAAGCCCGGAATAAAAAGCCTTGTAGTGACGTCATCAGGAAGGGGTGGCTCAGACTACCTGCCAATCAAGCACACAGAGAGGTCCGCCGGAGCTTCCCAGTGGCCAAGTGTGACATTTTCATCCTCAGTGTCATTTTCTTTTACATTTCCACATACATATCACACTCTCATACACTACATTTTGTTTGCCTCTCAACATTTAAACATGAATATTATACACTCATACTCAAAAAAAAAAATGTTTTCACTTTCTGCATCCTGTATCTTCCATTCATGCTCTTCCATTTGTCTATCACACACCTTTTACATACACTTTTTTCTTTTTTTCCCTTTTAAACATTAATAATACTATAATACTATTAGATTGATTTTATTTATTCCACAATGTTTTAGAATAATAAAAAAAAGAAAACTTTTTTATACTATGTATCATTATACTATTGTTTTTCTCTTTTGAACATAAGTATATACTCTTTGATGTGAATAATAGTATAAAAAATAAGCACACTAAGGGTTAATGGAAATATTATATATAATGAACTGGTGATACTTCTCAATCATCCCTGACAAAGTGCAAAGTTTGTGGCATGAAACGCGTAGGCTGTTGGCTGCCACTGACAATGACCACAAATCAGATGTTTTTAATATTGCATGATAAAAGTTTTACATTTTTCCTATTAACTGTGACGTCTCCTGAAAATTCTTTACTGATGTTTGCACATGCACGAGGTAGGAGCTGGTGTCTCAGAAAGTGTACAAATTTTAATAATGGAAGTAAATTACAAACTTTTTAAATTACATTCTCTCTCTGAGTCATGAATGTTTAATTTTGACTTTAGCGTTCCTTCCATATTGCACTCTGTGAATTTTAGATAATCAGGACCCGTGCTCCGTGGCTGACAGTGAGATATTTGGCAAGCTAGCAATCACCTCAGCTGTTCATTCTCCTGCATTTCAGATACAAGCAGAACAGCCTTGAATTAATGACACATGTTGGAAGGCATTACTATTGTTCAGCTTCACATAAATTTTGCTTATGTTCAAAGTACACTAAAAACACTAACTGTATGATGGCTACTTTATGATTTACAAGCAGTCATGTTACATCCGAAAATACTACAAAGATAACATATAAATGATAGAAAAAAGGTACAATGTTTACAAAGAATTCCCAGATTCACTTTCAAATTAATGTAAATATTTAAATTTTTACAACTAGCAATGAAATGATTTTAATGTTATCTTTATTATAGTATAAGTATATATCTAAGGTGACCATTTATTTCAAATTTAAAACCAGGACATTTAAAATAACTCAGCCAGCATACGTAATAGTCGCTGTTGTAGAATCTAAGTTATAAAAAAAAAAATATTGCGGAGTATGCTTATCTTTTTTTTTTTAAATGGAAGAATACAATAAAATGTTCTTCTTTTATTTATATTATATATTATAAAAGTAATTTTTAGATATGTGCATGATCGAAAAATTTGTTTCGGTTCGGATCGATTCGGAGTTCTTCGAATCTCGTTTCGGATCGATTCGAATTCGGAAAACTTTGAATTAATTCATTTCGGATTCATTTCGGATTCATTCGGATTCGAAAAAATGTGGCTGGATTCGGTTCGATTCGGTTCGGAAATTCGGAATTTCGGTATGTGTGCTGTGTATTAGACTAGTATTATGTACTGTATATTAGGTGTAACCCATAGCAGAGTGATATAACCTAATATACTGTACAATACTAGTGTATTCCATGGCCATCCGAATTTACCGAATAAATCCGAACTAATTCGGATTTATTCGGTAAATTCGGCAGTATTTTAATTCGGAAATTCGGATCGATCCGAATCTCCGAATTTTCTGAATTTTCGATCCGAACCGAATTGCACATGTCTAGTAATTTTACTGGGAAAAAAACAAATATTTGACATGGGTAGATTAGTACATAATTGTATACTTAGGATTTTGGGATCCAAATAATAAAGAAACAAATGTAGCAGTAAAACAAAATGGTTTTAATAAAAAATGGTACAAATAGTTCTTATATTTTTGTGAAGAGTAGATTGATTTTAATAATAATTCGTTTTCCTGGATGTTTTTATAAAATTCCATGCAAGTTTTGTATATATCCATGCAATATTTAGTAATTAGCAAACATTTCAAAGTTTCAACATGTAATTGAGTTTTATCACTGGACCACATATTGTTTATCAAAGAAAAAAGACGTTAGGCATGTGCATTGGTTCCTGGTAAACAGAGACAATATTCTACCAATTTGCCAATATTTTTGTAGGAAACATCATTTTCACTGAAGGCTTTGAATATTTCAATCCATCTGTTCGATACTGCTACAGAATTTTGTCTCCAGTGAGTAATTATTTAATCTGTAATGTGGCACAGAACAAAGCAGGTTTCATTAAACAGTTCATCTTCTACTAAATTGATTTCAGAAAAATACTGAAGAATGTAATCATTGCAAACTTGAATGTTGTCATGGGTGAGTTTAGTGTTTAACAGAACCCAATTTCATTTTTTTAATTTTTTTGTATGCTTAATAGGTCCTTCCATTCCTCTAGATATTGAATACATGTGTCATAAAATTCTACCACTTTTTCTTTTAAAATAGCAGGTTTTCCTCAAGCTGCCTCAAATTTTTCCGCACCTGTAACGACAAGAAAATGTTTGCTTTTCTGTCAGATAATTTAGTTTTGAAGTCACTGTAAATATTGTTGGTTTCTATAATAGAAATCTCCTGTCCTTCTATTTTCAAAATAGCATTGTGCAACATTGATGAAACGTTATGCAAAAAGTAAAGCCAAGACTCTGAATTATCAAAATAATTTGTGATAATTGTGGGGCTCTTCTTGTTTGAGGCAAAATATGATTTTAAGGCAGGATATATTTGTAGGACGCGCTCAGTCGTGGGTCTTAACGCCAACCATCGTGGGGCACTGTATCCCAAGACTTTCTTATATTCGATGTCCACAAATTCACAAAATTCTTTCAATTCATTAACGCGCAGTTTGTATAGCCTTGTTCAAAATATGAGCGGCACATCTAATTCCCACAAGCTCTCTTCCACCCAAATTGATTTCAGCTTGGTAAAATTTTAATTTTTCCCACTTCTTTGCATTCCTTCAAAGTTAGTATTGATGTTGTCAGGACAAAATCCAAGTACCTTGGTATCTAAACAATAGTTTTATAACACTTCCAAAATATAATTAGTAACCTCTTACTTCCCAATTTTTGACTTGTATTCCAGACTGGTATGAAAAATATCTTATTATTATGGGAATCAACTTTACTTCCTTGTGGTTTGATGCATCCGAATAAATAAAAATCCTCTTCCAAAAACTATTGCGCATAAGGCACCAGCACATCGGTAACTATTGCCTCGAATTTTGTTCTAGAACATGTAAACCTGGCATCAAAACATGTTTTAATCAGTTTGCAGGTACAATCCATTGATCGGAATGAGTGATTATGCATTACTGTGTGGTACGCCCATAAACCTTTAACTGCAGCTAGTTTTCGTTCAGCATCTTCAAATAGTTTTTTCTTAAAATATGATGTCACACTCATACTTGCAATTAATGCAGACATGGCCCGTTTATGTTTGACTGTTTGTATGTGGTTTTCAATGTCGTTTTTTCCACGGTTTGCAATAGAAAATACACCGCACTATTGTCATTATTAGTACTTACTTTGATGAATGTTTATTTCGATTTTAACTAGTCATTGAAGACGCACTTTCATCATTTTGGCACCATTGGTGTCATAAAAAATTAACAATTATTCCAAACTTTGACGGATGTCGGTCTTGGTCCGAGAGGGCAAAGTCACCAGTCCAGGATCAAGGAGGGCAAAGACTCCGGTCCTGGTCCAAAGGGGCAAAAGCGTTGTTCCTGATCCAAGGGGACAAAGCTGGTCCTGGCGAAGCAGCGAGGTGTACCATGAAAACTGCGGAGCCAAAAGCTTAAGTAACTGAGAGGGCCAGTGTTATGGTCCAAAGACGCCAGATCACTGGTGCCTGTCATGTATTGCGGAGGGCCTTTTATAGTCCAAAGCTAACCCCGAATTGGTCGATTTTGGCTGGCTCTGTGTGATGACTGATGAGTTCCCACGGTCGGGCTGTATGTAGTGAGGGGAAGTATTATAGAATAGTGTGTGTGCTGAATGCAGAGTATTGCCAAGATCCAACGACGAGAACCGTTGTATAAAATAAAAATAAAACTAGGATAAGTTAATAAAATTGATTTAAGGTTGGTTTATCAAGAATTGATGTACTCAATAGTTTGTTAAATTAATCATTTTTTATTTTGTAGTCCTAAACTGTATAGGTTACATCTCATGACTAACCAGACCAATGTCCAAAAAAACAGTACTGTACTGGTAAAACCAGAACGTATGGTCACTTTAATATATCACAAGAGATAAATATCATCTGATGTTTTGCTAAGCTCTGAGACTGATTCATCAAGCTGTGTTGAATTTGTCACATAAGATAAATATTATTCCCTGCTGTGTTATTCAATTCAGATTCATAAATGTATCAAAAATTTATAACAGACTTCTCTTGAGGCACTTGAATCTATGGTTATCCTATCCTCGTTAAAATCAAAGAAGCACTGCTATGATTGGGAATATAAAACAGACCTGCATTAAAAAGAATATGAAAAGCCCTGCACGGTATATTTTTTACAAACGTTTGAAACTGGATACACCTAAGTCACATAAGAAATGAGGGATATGTATTTCTTCAAACCGAATAGGAACTTCCTGGTAAATATTATATTTAGAGAATATTAACAATTACATATTCACACTGTGTTGTATAGTATGTTGGTTTTATAAAATGCAAACAGAATATCTCATACATGAACATAGGAGAACTATTACTAATTCATTGTTCCCACTATTGAGAAAATCAGCATAACTCTCATAATAGCAGCATGTATGCTCTACATACAAATGGGCATGGAACCCAACACAAAGTTTTTTTTTTCATAATTTAGATAAATAAAGCAATCTAAAAAGAAAATTTTAATTTACTACTTTCATCAGATCTATTTGGTTCTTTGTATTTTAAAGGGCATTCATAGATAGGAGTGCAGATGTCTGGATTACTATATGAAAGTAGTTTTACAAAAATGCTTTTCAGAATATTATATAGTTTTTGCACTCAATGGCAGCAGTGTTTGAACAATGTTTGAGTAACATTGTTAAAAGTCTTCTAGCTAAACAAAACTGCTGCCATAAATATGCTCTTCAACAGAGGATACCAAAAGTATTGTGCACACTATCATGAAGGAGAAATTGTGAATTATATGTATTATTATGGAAGATAATAATATATGGCAGATTACTTTAATTACTAAAGTTGGGCTAAATTAATTGGTTTCTAAATGCATTTTAGATTTGAGAAATTTTTATGGACTTAAAGGTGGAATTTACCTTAGCCATAGTGGCATATTTATCAAGCTCCGTACGGCTCGCCAGAAACATAACCTGCTCTGAGGCGGCGGACAGAAATCGATAGAAATCAACCCGATCGGGTTGATTGACACTCACTGCTAGCAGCCGATTGGCCGCCAATCTGCAGGGGGCGGTATTGCACCAGCAATTCACAAGATCTGCTGGTGCATTGATAAATGATGAGAGCGTATGCTGTTGGCATTTATCGATGTGCAGTGGACATGATCTGCAATATCGGATCATGTCCGCTCGCACTATAATAAATATGCTCCATAGACTTATTTTGTATTTGAAAGGTTACTACAATGTTGTTTTTTCAAGCATGTAACCTACCACTTATAAGTGTCCATGTTTATTCTCCTTGTGCTCATCCTCGCACGAAGACGTAATCAGTTGTATTTTCAAACAAGCAAGTTTATGACAAAAATAACAATGTAGTTGTGGAGCAGTAGCGTGGAAGAAAATAAGGCCAGAACATGGAGTTGGGAAAACCAACTGTATAAAACTGGCCTCTCTTTTAGTAACAATTTTAATTATATAGGGCCAGATTACGTGTGGAATGCTAATGTTTGTGTGCGAGTGATAAGGGTTTTATTAATGGTGTTTGTGCTTGTTGGGTTTACCGCTGGTATTATAAGTTCATAGTAAACGCGATCACTTGAGAGCGATTGCGATTTATGTTAGAATGATTACTGTGTCCTCAGAGCTCTAGTCAACTGTTTTGTGAAACAAAAAAGTTGCACAAAACACATCAAAAATACATTACAAAGAACAGTTACACTCATATTAACACCATCTAATATAAATATTCAAATAAAATATTACACACAAAAGTTATAAAGGCTCAAAGATATGAGATCTCTTGTGGCAGGCAAATTACTTTTACATTGAGATACATAAATATACATATACTAAAGATGGATATGTATGTATATGTTTATAAGTGTATATATGTATTTACAGTTATATTTACACATATTAACACATAAATACATATGTATACATATATAGACACATATACAGTATCTCACAAAAGTGAGTACACCCCTCACATTTTTGTAAATATTTCATTATATCTTTTCATGTGACAACACTGGAGAAATGACACTTTGCTACAATGTAAAGTAGCGAGTGTACAGCCTGTATAACAGTGTACATTTGCTGTCCCCTCAAAATAACTCAGTACACAGCCACTAATGTCTAAACCGTTGGCAACAAAAGTAAGTACACCCCTAAGTATAAATGTCCAAATTGGGCCCAAATAGCCATTTTCCCTCCCCAGTGTCATGTGACCCGTTAGTGTTACATGGTCTCAGGTGTGAATGGGGAGCAGGTGTGTTAAATTTGGTGTTATCACTCTAACACTCTCTCATACTGGTCATTGGAAGTTCAACATGGCACCTCATGGCAAAGAACTCTCTGAGGATCTGAAACAAAGAATTGTTACTGTACATAAAGATGGCCTAGGCTATAAGAAGATTGCCATGACCCTGAAACTGAGCTGCAGCATGGTGGGCAAAACCATACAGCGGTCTCACCTAAGAAGTTTGCTATTTGTGAGATTACATCACCATATATTATGATATAAGTAAACATATATATGTATTACAGCAAGATAAATTTGTTAGCTATGATTAGGGGTTTATATAGATTTGGACCTTACTACTACTATTGTGATCCTAGCTATGGTGGATATTGCTAAAGATCCCTTTTCTGTATGTATCCCAATGTAAAACTTTATTGTATGTATTTTTAGTATCGTTAACTATGTGGCAAAAGCTAATGCACAACATTGTATCATATGTTTTTTTAACATATTGTTTGCAAGTATGTTGCAAACAGTTAATTGAGCAATTAATGATGTAGGTATGTTTACACGCCCATTTTGGGAGTGTCCTTTTTCCACTATTGGTGGGATTTAGTTTAAATATTTTGTCAGTAAGAAGGTGCTTCATGCCTGAGGAAACAGCCAAGGTTAAGGCTGGGAAATGCATTGCATTAACTCATGCTTTTTATTGCTTTTAAATTGTTTTTAATAAACTAACTCGTTTTATACAAGCTATGGTTTAGCACCTTCTTATTTTTGAGCAGTTACATTTCTGCTTTTGACAAATTCTCTCTATATATCACTCACTGAATGTGGTGATATTATCTTGTACATTGCGTCTGTGACCTGGAGAGGGTTAGCCGGTACACCTCTAAGTTACCAGCCTGCTTCTACTAGTACATAAGTGTACTATGGTTAAATGTGAGTACCCATTTGGCATTGTTCTTATGATTGTTTCATATTGACACACTGATGCACACATGAGGCGCTCTGTTGTTGTTCCTTATTGTAGTAGTATTCATCGGACAAGTTTGTGAAGATACTATCCAAAGAGTGTCAGCCCGCCCCTACTAGTATATTAGTGTACTCTGGCTAAATGTGAGTATCCATTTGGCTCTTCATCTAAATGTCCTCTTTTTGACACACTGATGCACACATGAGGCGCCTCTTTATTGTCTCTCATTTCAGTATTATTGACCGGATAAGTCTGTGAGGAGGAGAGCAGCCGCCATCTGATTACAGTGAATTTACTAAACTACCTTTGATTTGATACCCTAGTTTGGGATCCTCTGTTGGGACTATTTCCATCTATTAACATTTGATTACATGGTTTGAGCAACACATTATATTTTCATCTTTATGATTTTATTAATGTCCTTCATATAAGGTATGTTATTTCTTTATGTAAAGTGTTAAAGCACCCCCTTATTTCTTGTTGTTACACTTACTACTTTACATTGTAGCAAAGTGTCATTTCTTCAGTGTTGTCACATGAAAAGATATAATAAAATATTTACAAAAATGTGAGGGTGTACACACTTTTGTGATATACTGCATATATATATATATATATATATATATATATATATATATAAATATACACATATATAGACACACACACACATACAGTATATATATTTCACATTCCAATGTTCTGCACACACAGAATATGTTCTATGTATTTTTAAATAGATGTTCCTAAATATATCTGTATATAGCTATATATAATCATGTGTATATATATATATATATATATATATATATAGGTATATATATATATATATATATTGTACCAAAAAAACCCATAAGCTTTATATAGAAATATGCATTTATGAATAAATAGAACATATTCTCTTATGTGAAGAACATTGGAATGTGAAATATTCATATTTTCATGTCAGGTTAGCGCACTTGATAATGGCCCAAATTTTAAGTTCTGGAACATTTACGCTTGATGTAAAATTCACCATTAATGGAATATGGAATTCAAAATTAAACATATGTGAGTTAGTCATTTTAAAGGCACTTTTAAGTTCCATTCTATTATCACATTTACTATGTTCTTTTGGTATCCTTTGTTGAAAAAGCATATTTACAAATGCTGAGCAGCAACAATGCACTACAGGGAGCTAGCTGGTGAACGTTGGTCACACACATATGCCTCTTTTAATTGGCTTACGAGATGTGTTACTCTAGCTCCCAGTAGTTGCTCTGTAGCTGACTTTAACTATGTTTTTAATTCCATTTGCAGGGGTTAAACACAGTTATATACAAGCAACAGTGCAATAATACATATCTGAGTATTTTCTTTTTGCACTTTTATGTACCATTAATATAAGACTTTTTGAAGATAAATAATCTGGTTATCTGATACCTCTATAATTAGAAATGTTGCAATATAATCCAGATTTTATGCTGGGTTTCTAATGCATAGACATGTTGCTGGAGTTTGCACATCTACAAACAATGCACAAAGATAATATAACAGTGTATATGGGAACAAAAATGCAAATATTTTCTTACCTAGAAGAAAAAAAAACTTTTTTTTTTTTAAAAAGTGTTTGGCAGCAACGTCACACTTTTTGGCATATTCAGCTTTTTGGCAACGTTTTCATCTTCATTAGCCGTTCTGCATGCAGCAACAAAGCACAGATGATTATTTGTGTTACTGTCGTCACATGGGAAATGGAATCTTGTATCAGCAAGCTATAAAATCTCTTTCTGTGACATTTACATTTCAAGAGAAGGTAAAACCACAGAGCAGTAAAATGTAACTGAAATCTAAGCCACAGACCATTATGTACAAGTTGTGAATGGATTGATGTGTTGAGAAGAAAAATGCTAAATATAATAATAATAATGATTATCTCTTTTAGCTATCTGTCTGTCTCAGCTTCTAATAAGTCTCCAATACTTTATCACAGAGTCATGTAAAAACTTATTACATTATTCCTGTTCTTGTTTTGTGTACATTTCTCTTCCAAAAAAGTCCCTTCTATCACTTGAGAGGAGACAGAGAGGAAGTACAACATATGCCCTGAAGATTGTATGCAGCTTCTGGGATTTTTTTGGCTTTATAATTTAAGACGTTTCAAGTTGAATGAATTAGTTAGAGATATTAAACTCAACATTTAATTTCCTCATAAAATGCTCAATTAACCCCTTAATGACCGGACCATTTTTCAATTTTCTTACCCTTAATGACAATGGCTATTTTTACATTTCTGCACTGTTTGCGTTTAGCTGTAATTTTCCTCTTACTCGTTTACTGTACCCACACATATTATATACCGTTTTTCTCGTCATTAAATGGACTTTCTAAAGATACCATTATTTTCATCATATCTTATAATTTACTAAAAAAAAAATGATAAAATATGAGGAAAAAATGGAAAAAAACACACTTTTTCTAACTTTGACCCCCAAAATCTGTTACACATCTACAATCACCAAAAAACACCCATGCTAAATAGTTTCTAAATTTTGTCCTGAGTTTAGAAATACCCAATGTTTACATCTTCTTAGCTTTTTTTGCAATTTATAGGGCAATAAACACAAGTAGCACTTTGCTATTTCCAAACCACTTTTTTTCAAAATTAGCGGTAGTTACATTGGGACACTGATATCTGTCAGGAATATCTGAATATCCCTTGACATGTATATATTTTGTTTTAGAAGACATCCCAAAGTATTGATCTAGGCCCATTTTGGTATATTTCATGCCACCATTTCACCGCCAAATGCGATAAAAAAAAAAAAAAGTTCACTTTTTCACAAATTTTGTCACAAACTTTAGGTTTCCCACTGAAATTATTTACAAACAGCTTGTGCAATTATGGCACAAATGGTTGTAAATGCTTCTCTGGGATCCCCTTTTTCAGAAATAACAGACTTATATGGCTTTGTGGTTGCTTTTTGGTAATTAGAAGGCCGCTAAATGCCACTGCGCACCCCACGTGTTTTATGCCCAGGAGTGAAGGGGTTAATTAGGGAGCTTGTAGGGAGCTTGTAGGGTTAATTTTAGCTTTAGTGTAGTGTAGTAGACAACCCCAAGTATTGATCTAGGCCCATTTTGGTATATTTTATGCCACCATTTCACCGCCAAATGCGAGCAAATAAAAAAAAAACTTTACATTTTTCACAATTTTAGGTTTCTCACTGAAATTATTTACAAACAGCTTGTGCAATTATGGCAGAAATTGTTGTAAAAGCTTCTCTGGGATCCCCTTTGTTCAGAAATAGCAGATTTATATGGCTTTGGCGTTGCTTTTTGGTAATTAGAAGGCCGATAAATGATGCTGCGCACCACACGTGAATTATGCCCAGCAGTGAAGGGGTTAAATTAGGTAGCTTGTAGGGAGCTTGCAGGGTTAATTTTAGAGATCAGCCTCCCACCTGACACATCCCACCCCCTGATCCCTCCCAAACAGCTCTCTTCCCTCCCCCACCCCACAATTGTTACCGCCATCTTAAGTACTGGCAGAAAGTTATAAAATTATAAAATATTTTAGTTGTGATGGACCCCTGCCTTAGCACCAACCTCCCTGATCCCCCCCTCCAGCTCTCTAACCCTCTCCCCTACCTAATTACCGCCATCTTGGGTACTGGCAGCTGTCTGCCAGTACCCAGTTTTGCCCCACAAACCAAACTTATTTTAATTGTATTTATAACTGTTATTTGTGTTTAATTATTTCTGTAGTGTAGCAGCCCCCCCACAATACCCCCACCCCCTCCCCCTCACAGATCCTTTTAAATATAAAAAAAATAAAATAACTTTTTTTCCCCTTACTTTTTCATTGGTGTCAGTGTGGCTAATGTGCGCATGTGCACGTGCATGTGCACCCACGTGCACGCGCGCATCGTGCACGCGCGCGCATCGTGCACGCGCGTGCGCATCGTGCACGCGCGCGCACACGCTCCCTCCTCCCACCGGTCAGAGGCACCATCGGCACCATCACTACCGGTGCAGAGAGGGCCACAGAGTGGCTCTCTCTGCATCGGAGTCTTGTAAAGGGGTATTGCAGGATGCCTCCATATCGAGGCATCACTGCAATACCCTCAGAGCTGCTGGAAGTGATTGTGATCACTTCCAGCACTCTGTTAGACAACTGACGTACCAGGTACGTCCATTGTCATTAACTGATTGTTAATGCATGACGTACCTGGTACGTCAGTTGTCATTAAGGGGTTAAAGGGACATAAATACAAATGTTATTTTCTTTCATGATTCAGAAAGAGCATATAATTTTACCAAATTTTCCAATTTACTTATATTATCAAATTTTCTTAGTTCTCTTGGTATCCTTTGTTAAAAAACAATCCTGGGTAGGTTTACGAGCTGGGAGTTAGCTGCTCATTGGTGGCTGCACATGTAAACCTCTATTATCTGTTCTGCTAGCTCTCAGTAGCACATTGCTGCTTATTCAATAAAGCATACTGAGAGAATGAAGCAAAATTGATAATAGAAGTTAATTTGTAAGCTGTTTTTTTTTTTTAAATGTATCTGAATCATGAAAGAAAAAGTTTGGTTTTCATGTCCTTTTAAGAAAAATGAAAGAACATTGCAATGAAATTGTATTTATTTTGCCTGCTTGTGCTGTAAAATACCTCTGAGTACTGCATCGATTTCATTCTCTTTATGCAGGCTAGTTAGATTTCCCTTAGCCTGCAACACCTTAAAGGGACACTAAACCCAAATAGTTTTTTTAGTTATTCAGATAGAGCATGCAAGTTTAAGCAACTTTCTAATTTACTCCTATTATTAATTTTTCTTGGTTTTCTTGCTATCTTTATTTAAAAAGCATGAATTTAAAGCTTAGGAGCCGGTCCATTTTTGGTTCAGAACCTGGGTTATGCTTACTTATTGGTTTGCTAAATGTAACCACCAATAAGCAAGCGCTATCCAGGGTGCTGAACCTAAAATGGGCTATTCCTAAGCTTTAAATTTCTGCTTTTTAAATAAAGATAGCAAGAGAATGAAGAAAAATTGATAATAGGAGTAAATTAGAAAGTTGCTTAAAATTGTATGCTCTATCTGAATAATTAAAGAAAAAACTTGGGTTTATTATCCCTTTAATTGTTTAGGACAGAGCACACACTTGTTAACTCTGTCCCTAATTCGCTGTAGCAAAGGACACCAGGAGCATGGATTCCTCCAAACTTTTCAAATGGTGTATCCTTGGATTACTCTTGATTTACATATTCTGCTAAAAATATGACAGTGGTAACTTATTTACAGTATTTTCCTTGCTAGGCCTTGTTTAATTGGGGTTTTACATTCATTTTTCAAGGTTATTTTTGCAGGGGATTTCTAGAAATTCATGTAAGAAAAAAATGTGCTCAACTGTAAAAAATAATGGTGTCAAATATAGATTCAAAATTAATAATCCTGATGTGTCTGAAAGTATATTTTTTCTCTTTTAAAATCAATTCATGACATTTGCAAAACACAACTTAGTACACTGTTAATGAATTAATTTTATACTATAATTTTATTATTTTGATATTATTTTGTGTAATATTGTTATATAGTGTTAGAGGAATACAATTTAAATTTGTATTATTGCTATGCTCTTTTTTTCTCTATTCATAGTATATATCCACAATTAAGCACTGCATTGCAAAAGATTTGCATACAAAACAAATGATTTAAAAACCATGTTTATCTTAGCTCCTTTCCTGTGGTCACTCAATCTCTGTGTAAAATATTGCTGGATGAGGTGCTGAAATATACAAGATGCTCATTGGCCTCTTTGATTTTTGAACCCCCGCCTCCACCCACACACAAATTCTGAGATAAATGATAGCAAAAGTGGGCAAAGCAAGCAATGAATTAAAATAGCAGGGTACTATTTAATAAAGCTGACAGTTACAGACTTGTGAGGTGTCTGCTTCTCAAACTAGACACTTTAATGAATTTGTCCTCTAGCTCAGCTGTGCACTGGGGACCTCACTACTCTTTCTATTCTGGTTAGAACCAGTTTGCGCTGTTCTGTGAAGGGAGTAGTATACTGCGTTGCACGAGATATTCAGTTTCTTGGCAATTTCCCGCATGGAATCGCCTTAATTTCTCAGAACAAGAATAGGCTGATGAGTTTCTAAAGAAATGTCTTTGTTTCTGAGCCTGTAATCAAACCCCCAATTGCTGATGCTCCAGATACTCAACTAGTCTAATGAAAGCCAGTTTTATTGCTTCTTTACACAGCACAACAGTTTTTAGGAGTGCTAAAGTAATAGCAAAAAAAGTTTTCTAATGATCAATTAGCTTTTTAAATGATAAACTTGGATTAGCAAACACAGTGTGGCATTGGAACACAGGACAGATGGTTGCTGATTATGGGCCTCTGTATAGCTAAGTAGATATTCTATTAAAATCAGCCGTTTCCAGCTACAATAGTCATGTACAACATTAACAATGTCTACACTGTATTTTTGATCAATTTGATGTTAATTTAATGGACAGAAAAAATGTGTTAACCTTTAGAAAATAGGAACATTTCTAAGTCACCCAAACCCTGGTGTATAAATGTAAATTTTACCTGAGTTCATTCAATGTATTCATATCAATTTATTTTGAGTCATATTGCAGCCTGGTATTTGCTGGAGATAAGTTATTACTTGAGATTTTTTTTATAATGTCTAGCCTGTATTTAAGCTTTTAATTGTTTATCCTAAAATTATTTTACTGTGAATTTAAAGAGATATGAAACCAAAAAGTTTTCTTTTATCATTCAGACAGAGCATAACATTTTAAAAAAAGTTTCCTGTTTACTTCTATTATCAAATTTGCTTAATTCCCATGATATTCTGTGTTGTAGAGATACCTGAGAAGGCACCTGGAGCACTACTTTGCAGGAAATAGTGCTGCCATATAGTGCTCCAGAAATGGTCTGGCTCCCAAGCATATGTTCCTGCTTTTTCAACAAAAGGTACCAAGAGAATGAAGAAAAATTGATAATAGAAGTAAACTAGAAAGTTGTTTAAAATGTCATGCTTTATCGGAATCATGAAAGAACATTTTTGGGTCTATCCCTTTAAATGCAATTGACACACGGCTACAGCAACTGAATGGCAAACCCACAGTAAATAATCATTTTTAATACCTGCTTTTAGAACTGGTAATACTGTAAAATGTGGTAGACTGAATAAAAAACAATTAAAAGTCTAAACCAGACTCATGCACCTTCATTTTGTTAAAATGATAAACTCTTTATTTAGAGAAATAAAGAATAATTAATTTTCAGCATAAAGAAAAGGTGTAAATACCAGAATGTCAGAATACAGGGGGAAGAAGATGAAAAAGGTGTTCAATGAAGTCCATGTAATGTCCAGTCATTATATCATTCAAGTATGCAGTTAATAAGGTAAACAATAGTTATACCAACTCTTTACAAGTCCTGGCTTGTGCACGGTGATATGGTTTCGAGATTCCTGTTGGTCCCTTTGGTATAAGTGACAGCTTCACCCCTGTATCCTCATTTCACTGGGTATTATTATTATTTATTTATAAAGCGCCAACAGATTCCGCAGCTCTGCCCATGGGTACAAGGGTAGGCCTCTTACAAATGAATGCTAATATAATAAACAGAGGGGAGCAGGTAATGTTATATTATTTAAACATCTGTAGGATTGTCTCATAGACAACTAATTTATGGGTTATAAAATGGTAATATCTCTCCAGAATCAGAGAGAGCTGTCCCTCAGATTTCCAATCTTGAAGGGTTTAGATTTCCACTATTTTCCAATGTCTCAGGATGAGTTGGTGGGTACTAAATATTAAAATTTGACATAACGCGTACACTGAAGTGTAGACATTTCTATTAAATAGAAAGGGCATAGGGGTCAGCTCAATGGAGAGTCAAGTAAAGTGTTAATATATTTAAGCATTCCATGCCAACAGATATTATAAAGGGCATTCCCACCATTTATATAGCATGGTTCTCTTCATTTTGCAAACTCTCCATTAGGGATCTGTTGCACCTGGAAGGTACACTTTAACTTCTGAGATGTCAAGTATGCCCGTTAACATTTTTTAAAGCTGAGAACATTATGTCCCCAGCAAACCACAGGAAGATCCATGCTCAAATTTTCATTCTCAGAACAGGGGAATTATTTTATCCTGACATTGTTACCATTAAATTGATCTTGTGCTCAATTTTTTTCTGACACGCATATGGAATAGCGTCATGTCTTAAATATTTTTACTTGGACAAAATGTTAACTAAAAGCTGTAAATATGTAAATTAAAACACATACTGGAGTAACAGCTATTTACTTCCTACTTATTCCCACTCACTCAGCTTTATTGGTAGAGAAAATGTCTGACAAGAAAATGTTTATGTAGCAACCTGTGTTTTGCTTTACAATGTGAAAACTTGTCAAATCCTCGGCAAAGAAAAACTGTATTACAAACCATCAGAAAACACTACTTTTTTCAAACAGTTTTTTTTTTTAAATTTTTAAAAATGTGTGTAGTTCAACAGCATCAATCACTTCAAAACCCATTTTGACCTGTTTAGAGTGACTTGATTTTATATAGTATATTTTGCTGACGTGTAGGTTTAAGTGTCTAAGAGCCCAATGATCTAAAGCTCTCTGCTCCGGCAAGATTAACTAAGACACCTTGTAAGTTCATTGAGGTCCCTCAATTTTTTTAGAAAGGCAATCTTTAGCTTGAGAGCTGTTTATTTCAATATGCAGGGTTCTGAGTGTGAAAGAGAGACACCTACAGTGCAATATAATGATAAAAAAAATGTTGTGAGATTTCATTTGATGATAAGGCCTTATGTGTAACGTCTTAACAAATATCTTCTCAGTAATATTTTCCTTAAGTGAATCTTCCTGATGTAATTCTGACTCTTGTCCTCTGTAAAAAGTTTGTCCTCTCGTTCCAGCCAGTGGTTATCTAATCTTACTTTTTGTTCCCTATACACATGGGGGGGGAGAGATTTATCAAGCAGCGGATGCTACTTGCTCTGCCCGATGCTTCCGTCTCAAACCACTGCTCCTTAACTCACTGCAATCATCCCGATCAGATATGATCGCGATGGTTGACACCCCCTGCTAGTGGCCGTGAATGTGCAGGTGGCGGCATTGCACAAGCATTTCACCAGAAATGCTTGTGCAATGTTAAATGCCAACAGCGTATGCTGTCAGCATTTAGCAATGCAGGGAGGACATGATTTGCTATAGCGAATCATGTCTGTCCGGAGGTTTGATAAATCTACCCCATGGAGTGAATTTTTCATAAAAGGACAATGGAGTTGATTTTTCTCTAAAGAACCTTTTTTATACCTTGAGACAAGAATATATTTTTCTTTGAAAATTACTTAAAGAATATGGAGCACAAATGCTGATGAGCAACATTACAATATTCAAAAAGTTAATGCTGATACAGGAGTGTTTAAAAGTTGATGCAGGAACCATGGCTTCAACCACACGTATCTTCTTGCTGTTACTATATAGACAAAGCATATTTTTTTATACTAGCATATCTGTGCTATCCTTGTTTATATTACGGAGGTCATTATATTCAAACTACTGTCTATTGTATCTTAGCACTTGGAGAAAATATTTCAAGGTCCAGTAGGTTTCAGTTATAAGGATAGTCAAGTTATGGTTCTACTTAATATAATTATTATCACACCTTGTTTTCTAGAAAACCAGCACTGTTTCTGAATCTGCAGTTCATAGACAACAGGTGTTCCTAGGAGTGATCATTAAGAATTTCTCTCTCACACTGCTCTTAACAAGTGAACTGTGTCAGTCTTTCTAAGTTCTGTGTTCGTGATTATCATTTCTGAAAACTTTTGTGTTTGACCCCCTGCAGCCTCATCATCTGCCTTTTGATCATGACTCTGCCTACGCCTGAATACCAAAGCTCGACCCTGAACAGTGATTATTAAAAATTGCTGCAGTTTAACACATTACTGCCTGAATGCCAGTTTATAATCCTACTGAACTTCATCCCTACCAGTCTTCAACACTTTGATCCAGCCTATTAATACCTCTTATTACAATTGTCATATTTGACTTTTTTGGCACTGAGTTTATGTAACCAGTCTTTTACTTCCTCTATTTCCAGCTATCTTGTTTGCCATTTACTGGACTGAGCTGTGTACCCAGTGTGCAAGAGCCATACAGTAGCTCTTCTTCCAGCTATGCTGTTTCCATTTACTGGAACTAGCTTTTTATCTTATTTCTGTTTTACTTGCATCATTATACCTATAGAATACAAAAAAGCCCAGTGATGCTTACCAACAGTATAAATCATTTCAGGCAAATGTGTCTTCAGAGTGTGCACCATGATGATACTGCTGGAAGCCAGAAACTTGCTTGGGTGCAGAGTAAAAGGTGTCCCCACCTAAAACACCAACATCCACATCAAATACAAATGAAGTTGTACTCCGCACTACCGAGGATTCCAGGCATAAAGTTTCACCAAGACAATGCTCCATAAAACAATATTATTTATTCAAGTGCAATAAAAACAGAAGATAAACAATGTGTCACAGGGTCATGAAGACTGCAGCTTACAGACGCGTTTTATGCGTTTAATCCTCACTTGTTCACTGCTAACAAGCAGTCTCCAGTACTTCCTTTTAAAGCTATACAATCATAATCAACATATTAACCCTAGCCTCCTTCATTACTTAACCAGTGGTCCAGTATCAATAAAACATGTTAATTGTTAAAAGTTGCAGATATATAATCTTTTCAATGCTATTAATAGGGAAGCATCTTATTTATGTGATGGATACCATTATTCTGTTTCAGCTTCAAGAAAAAGATAAGCTAACGAAATTTAAGATACATTACATTTTTTCTTTAATTGTTCAGATAGAGAATACAATTTTACACAACTTTCCAATTTACTTCTATTATCTAATTTGTTTTATTCTCTTGATATGCTTTGTTCAAGAAGCACCAATGCACTACTGAGAGTGAGCTAGCAGAATGCACTGGGTTAGCCAATAAGATGAGGCATATACGTGTATGTGCAGACACCAATCAGCAGCTCCTGAGTTTACCTAGGTATCCTTTTTAACATAGGATTTTAAGAGAACAAAAAAATTAGATATTACAAGTAATTTGGAAAGCTGTTTAAAATCACATGCTTTATCTGAATCATGAAAGAAAAAAAATGTGGGTTTTATGTCCCTTTAATTAATGAAATTCCTCAATTTCCTTTATTATATAGTGTCACCTCCATTTTATTCTCTCTCATACAGGTGCTACATCAAGTTCTCTCACAAAAAAATCAACTCAAATAAGTGCACAGAAATATGTTGATTATACTAACATAAAAATGAGGCATTACATTGTGATCGTATGTCATATGAAAGATTCTATTTCATCAAAAAACTCCCTGTGACCACAATGCAATTTGAAGGTCTTCAGGAGTACGCAGGATACTTGCTATTTAAACTCATTGCATATTTATGTTGGAAGATCAACATAAAAAAGAGATAAGAATTTTGCATTCTGGAAAGTCTTTTTAATAAATCCAATTTAAAATAATAAAAGAAAATAATTAAAGAAAAACCTTCTAATAAATATACATTTCTGTTTTCTTGCAATAGAGAAACATATCAGCCAAGCCTTTACATTTTTTAAACAAATAAATATCTTGTTTGCTGCATTTTTTTTCTAATGGCCGGGGGAGTCCACAATACCTTACTCTTCGGAATTACATCACCTGGCCACCAGGAGGAGGCAAAGACACCCCACAACAGAGCATTAAAGGGACATAATACTCATATGCTAAATCACTTGAAACTGATGCAGTATAACTGTAAAAAGCTGACAGGAAAATATCACCTGAGCATCTCTATGTAGAAAAGGAAGATATTTTACCTCACAATTTCCTCAGCTCAGCAGAGTTAGTTCTGTGTAAAAAGTTATACTCAGCTGCTCCCAGCTGCAGGTAAAAAAAAAAAAAAAAAAAAAAGAAGAAATGAACAGCAGCCAATCAGCATCAGCAGTGCTGAGGTCATGAACTCTTACTGTGATCTCATGAGATTTGACTTAACTCTCATGAGATTTCATAGTAAGCTTCCTTTACCTGATTGGTGAAATAATATGAGAGTGCACGATGCTCATCCCCTAAGATGTCCCAGGACATATACACTAAAATGCTGCTTAGAAATCCTTTACAATGGGAGGTGGCTACTGAGGAACTTTTGAGGTAAAATATCTTTCTTTTTTACATAGAGATGTTCAGGTGATATTTTCTAGTCAGCTTTTTACAGCTATACTGCATCACTTTCAAGTGTTTAAACATTTGGGTATTATGGCCCTTTAAGTATTCCTCAAATTTCACTGTCCCTCCCAGTAGTTTTTTTTCTCATCAAGGAGAGGGCAAGGATATAGGTGTTTTAAAAAATTGAAGAAAATTTCAGTTTATGTTCTACTTATTCTTCCCTCAATGGAAAGTTCCTTGAAGAGAGGGATATAGGAGAGTAATGCTGGTGCAATGTAAATCTCCTCTCTTTCTTATTTTGGGCCATGGGTGTCTTTGAGTAGTTCCTTAGCCTCCTCCTGTTTTGCAAGGTGGATGTAGTCTCCCTACAAGGTCCTACTCTATAAGTTACAGTACAAGACTGACTGTCAGTGTACTTTGGATCCTAAGGCAAGAGCAGTTGAGTGGGACTTGGAGATGGGTAAGTATCCATAAATGTTATGCCTCACAGGCCACATATGGTACTCCAGCTTTATGCACAGTTGGAGTTTTGTGCACAGTGCACAGGTTTGTGCACAAGGAGGGGGTTATGGGGTTAAGACCATTTTTTCCTTAATTATTTATTGGAACCCTCAGGTCATCTTAGGGGGGGGGTATTTGTGGTGTTAGCACACTAAGTTTTTTTACTACTTTTTGGTTATGGCTCTTTAAATCCTTCAGCTCCGGTATCTTAGTACTCCGGTTGATCAGAGAACATTACGGAGTGCTAAGGAAGTGGCAGTTTCACCAGTTCGGATGGGGACTGTTCACAATGGTGGATACTACAGATGGGAAAGGAGTTAACATATTCTGTTCTGCCTCCTTCCACATGCTATGGGGCCTACATCAGAATACACAGAGTATCATTATATAGCTCAATAGATAACAGAACATTACATTTGATGTGTAATCCGTTTTCCTTTGTGGAGCCCTAAATATTAAAAAGTATCATACAAATCCAGGCTAATCTTCCATTTATTGGGACATGAAACCCAACATTTTTCTTTCATGATTCAGACAGAGCACACAAATTTAAACAACTTTACATTGTACTTCTTATATCTAAATTGCTTTATTCTTTTGGTATTCTTTGTTGAAAAGCAACTCTTGATAGGCTCAGAAGCTGGGAGCTAGCTACTGATTGGTGGCTGCACATATATGCCTCTTATGATTGGCTTACCAATGTGTTCAGCATTGCTGCTTCTTCAAGAAAGGATTCCAAGAGAATGAAGCAAAATTTATATTAGAAGTAAATTGGAAAGTTGTTTACATATGTATGCTCTATCTGAATCATGATAAATAATGTTTGGGTTTAATGTCCCGTTAAGTTATAACCATCATATCCATTTGTTTCCCTGTAAGATTATTTGTGCAGGTGTTCTATCAAAAATAGCTACCTTGTTGAGATGTGCACATGCTCACAATTACGTAATTGCACCTCCAGTTATATGGTTTATCTCAATCTGTGCGATCCTACAATTATTTGTGTAAAAGCTGAGACTCTATTTTAATTTACTATTAGGTTTCCCAGGTGCAAAAAAAAGCAGCCTGTGTCCTGTCGAAAATAGCTACCTTGTCCAGATTTGCTACCTTGACGTGCGCATGCTCACAATTACGTAATCACACTCCACATATGTTTGAAACAAATGTGTGGGATGCGATTATGTAATGAATAACATGCGCACAAAGCAGGTAGAAAATCTCGACGAGCGATCTGATCTGCTGCTTCCAGTGTATGCTTGGTTAATCACACATACATATGCTGCACTGTAATTCTCCCATCTTCACTATGTTTTTGCCTCTATCTGGGGGGGCGTCCTGCTGATCCTCTGGCATGCAACCCAAGTGACCTTTGGGGAACCCCTGAGGTGGAGGCAAAAAAAGATAGTGGAGATGAGGGAATTACAGTGCATCGCAATGGAAGCAGCTGATCAGTTCCCTTGTCAAGATTTGCTATCTGCGCATGTTATTCATTACATAATCACATTCCACACATTCCTTTCAAACATATGTGGAGTGTGATTACATAATTGTGAGCATGCGCACGTCAAGGTAGCAAATCTCAACAAAGTAGTTATTTTCGACAGGACACACCTGGGACACACCTGGGAAACCTTAATACTAAATTAAAATAGAGTCTCAGTTTTTACACAAATAATTGTAGGATCGCACAGTTTGAGATAAACCATATAAATGGAATCAGTTTCAGATCAACCTTTATGTACTAATAATTTCTTTTTCCGAACAAACAAATATGCTGCAGTATTGTATGTGCATTTTAACACATGCATATAACAAATACATATCCTTTGTTGCTATATGTAATCATTATGATAACAGAAAAAGTGAAATTAAAACAAAATATTTTAGTGTAGTACCAGTTTGTGTTATGTGTCAAATTGTATAGAATTATTTTTGTTTTTCTCTGTTTAGTTCCAGAAAATGGAACATCTGTTTTCCTACAGCAGTATACGACATAGAAAAGTCAGTGATGAATTAACCACTGTCTTATAATGACTGTGCAGCTTTCTACCTCGTTCGTTTTATGAAAAAATAACATTCTTAAAAATATAAGATAATTTAAGAGTTTTAAAGTGTAAAATTTATATTTGAAATTTATCTGTAAAATGATGATTTTTCTAAAATAGCTTATATGGTAAATAAAAAGTTTGACAATAAGTTGATCCAATTCCTTTACCTATACACAAATGTCTTATGTATCACAAATATTATATAAAGGGACAGTCCTGTAAAAATTCTCTCTCTGAGCAAGTGCTGTGTTTAAAATGCAGGTGCATACTGTACATGTATATTACAAAAATGCTTCTTTTTAAAACTGAAATGCATCCACTGGGTTTCCAATTTTGGCTGGAATGTCCCTTTAAACAACAAAGCATATAACTGTCTCCCAGCTGCAGGATTTGGCTAGTACTGGTATAAAATAGACACATTGTTCATAAAACAACATTCAATTGGTAGCTATCAAGAGATATTTTATAAGACCTCACACAATAATCGTTTCACATTAACATTACACCATTTATACAGCTGACAAATATACACCAATGAATGTAAAGTTTTATTGCATCAATTTAAAATTGTAGAACCATATATAGTCGAAAGATTTCCCAAATGTTTTCGGATGTAATAGAATTTTGAAAACATAAAACTGTATTGTGTCTATAAAGAATTAATTAGCACATCGTATCTTGTACATGCAATTGATAATGCTCACACTATGGGGCCGATTTAACATGCTGCAAATGCAGCTGTTACCGCGTGAGCTTTCAGGCTCACCAGAAACATAAGTTAAGAAGCAGTGCTCCTTAACACGTCCGCAACCTCTGAGGTGGCGGACAGCAATCATCCCGATCCGATCGAGATGATTGACACCCCGTGCTAGCGGTCGATTGGCCGCAAATGTGCAGGGGGCTGCATTGCACAAGCATTTCACCAGAAATGCTTGTGCAATGTTAAATGCCGACAGCATATGCATATGACAGCATTTAGCGATGTCGGGCGGACATGATCCGCTACAGTGGATCATGTCTGCCCGACAGTTAATAAATCTATCCCTAAGTCTGTATTTGCTCAGAGCAGCGGTATTCACTGAATTACTGGTGACACCAGTTGATTAACTCCTTGCCAAAAAAATGCAGAACATACAGAAAAATAAAGCAAAAATTACTCCGGCTGCAAAGACGTGTTTGTATCAAAGTTGGATATCATGCTTTCTGGTGAAGGTTAAAGTGATAGTGAACTTGAGCAATCTGCTCTGCAGCATGTAACTAATTGTTAACTTTAAATATAACTTTAATTTATGATTTTGTATTTTTTGCATAATAAAAATGTTTTTGCTTCTCTTGTCTGTATTTTTATTCCCTTGTTCCTAAGATTGCCTCCGATACTTTTTTTTTTTGTAATGATGTTTCCTATTAAAGGGATAGGATCCTTATGTATCGGAACAGCTGCTGGAAATAATCCTGTGCTCTTGAAGACTGTGTAAACTGCCTGTTCCACTTAGCATCAATCCAAACAATGCAATGTCCACAGCACCAGATATAGTAAAAATGTATTTATTTGACAAAAGACCAGCAACGTTTCGATCAATATCACTTAATCATGCTATATCAGCATGATTAAGTGATATTGATCACGAAACCTTGCTGTTTTTTTACTATATCTGGTGCTGTGGACATTGTATTGTTTGGATTAATAGCTAATTGCATTGTGTGCCGAAGGCATTAAACAAAAAGTAAAAGACGCCCCTTTGCAGAAGTGTTCATGCGCTAGATTTTTTTTGTCTAAGCACTTTCAATAAAGTGTGCGTTCCTTCCTACGTAGGGAGCGTGTGCTCATCTACATCACACACTACCAGCAACCATGATTGTAAGGGGACAGAGGAAGATGATGAGCGAGGTAGGATTAAAAATTAAAATTATAAAGAAACTATTCATGAAAATTCAAAATAAAGTTAGTGGTGTACTACTTATATTGACCTAATATTCATAAATATACCGTCACTTTAAACTTGGTTAGACAGATAACAAATTAATTCTAGCTCATACTAGTATAGTGATGTATTACTGTGCATGTGACTCGACTGACATTCAGCTATAAGCCCTGAACACATGCATTACCTTCTTGTGTAAAGCACCAAATGCTGATGTGTCACACTAGAACTGCCCTGTCCTCCCACTTTCTGAAACTGTCAGTTTTAGTTTACAATGGAGCGAATACAAATAGTGCATTGTAATTTTTAAAAGATATACAGAAATATACAAAGTATGATCCTAATTTGTTAAAGTAACACAGAAACTTTCAAAACATAATCAGAATTTGTAAAATCACTGCTGGACTTTGTTGAAGGGAACAGCATACAGAAAAACGACTTTTGCAGTACACTATACACAGGGAGCAGTTCCCCCAGAGTGCCAGTTAGCTGGAGACTGAGAGAACCAGCCTGCACTTATTGCAGCATTATTTTGGTACCATCATAAAGTATGAGTTATTTTCTTCCTTGATCTTCACATATTTGAATTTTACAAGATTATTCTATGTGGCGCCCCCTTTGTTCCTTGTCTTTTATTATTACTCCTTCACATACATAAATGAGAGAGATCTCGCAGTGGTGGAAAATTCCGCCCTTTTCCTTTTAAGCATTCAATGAGTTCTGCCCCTGTGAATTATGAACTACAATTTCTCTCCAAGTTGGAGAACCCTTTGAATATCAGGGCCTTAAAGAGAACAAATGAAAATTAACATTGTATTACTTATCTCTCCTGACCTCCAGTTGGAGTGTAATTTCTTCTGATGACTATGTTTACACAGCCTTTCTATAGCCAATACTTAAGTATAGATACTTTCAGTATAGGTAGGGATATCACAGGCAAAATCAGCTATTTAAACACTGATATAAAGGTCAATTATATATTTGTAAACAATTGAATGCACTCCAGCAGGTAAAATAAATAATTGAGACCAAATTAAAGGGGAAAAAATTGTGTAAACTGTCCCTTTGTGGCCTATTTATGAAAGGCCTGTCGGACATGATCCGACATTGCGGATCATGTCCGACAGACCTCACTGAATGCGGAGAGCAATACGCCCTCCGCATTCAGCATTGCACCAGCAGCTCTTGCGAACTGCTGGTGCAACGCCGCACACTGCAGATTTGCAGACAATTGGCCGCTAGCATGGGGTGTCAATTAACCCGATAGTATTCGATCGGGTTTAATTGCGGCGATGTCTTTCTGCCTCCTCAGTGCAGGTGGACAGGTTATAGAGCAGTTATAGAGACCACTGCTTCATAACTGGTGTTTCTGGCGAGCCTTAAGGCTCGCCAGAAAAAAAGGGCTTCAAGCTCCATACGGAGTTTGATAGATATGCCCCAATAACTCAACTTGGAAGACAAAAAGTCCTGTTTATGTTTGTAGTATTATTGATTATCATTAATATTTTCCTTAATTATTCACTGTTTCACTGGTCTTTTTCGTCGTTTCCTATATTTGATTGATATTGTTACTTTTGATCACATTCATTGTTAATTTTCATATTCAAGTTTGTGCACAATTTTATGTTTGTGCACATTTAAGGTAGTATTATGGATTACCATTTTATTGTCTTTCATCTTATCACTAGTATTTCCTTTATTTTTATGCTTATGAGTGACATTTAACTCGTCCACATTGTAGATGTTTCTTTTTCTATTTTGTTATATGTATGAGGATGTGCGTGGATGTGTCTGTCCCTGCTAGTGCAGTGTTATTATTATCACTATTTTGCACCTAAGTGTTTTGTTTGCACTTGTCGGTGCGCACACAGGCTTGCATACATTATATATGTAACATCTATTGTTATACTGTTATGATTTTTGTTTATTTTTATTAATGATTATTATATGCTTAGCTTCATCTATTTGTGTCCTCCTTAAATTTAAAAATTTTGATGAGTGGACCTTTCCAATTACAGCTTGTGGATTTGTAAATCAATGTATCAAACTATATGAACACAGACTTATGAAACAACACTATTGTACTGAGAAACATGTTGCTGATGTTTTTTTTTTTTTATATATAATTTTTAACTTTTTATACAACCCCATTTGATGTACTATATGCTGGCTATTTGTGGTACACATATTGATTGCTCACTCTATTGCAAGCTTTCCTAAACTAGCCGCATGATGGTTTACGGATTTAGTAGACTTGGTGACATCACACGCCAACATTAGATATTCCTGTGGACGGATGAGGATGATCCCTCATGCTGAGCTTAGCTGGAAAACTCTAACCTTCCAGCACACCCCACGAGTACTACAGGTGGTGCTAAATTTCATGTGAGTGCATCTGTTGCTTTCTTGTTTATCTGACCCACGGTAGATGTTACTACCCTATGAGACACCTCTTGTCATTTACATTTTTGTTGTTACAATGCAGTCAGATTTATAACTGAGGTAACAACATTTGAAATTGGCAAAAAGCCTAGCTAGCCAAGTAATAATTGTATCTAATTTGCCTTATCAAAGGAAAGCAACATCATGGAACAACAGCTGAAATGTGTTCTAACTATTAATATTATTATTATCATTATTATTTTATAGTTATTTGTAAGCTGACACTAAATTCTGTAGTGTTGGCTACATGATTTTACACATGCATAGCTGAGGATGCACAGGGAGGATTCTAAGAGAGTTGAAGAAGAAACATATTGAAGAAGTAAAAAAGAAAAGAGTGGTGGGTAAAGAAGGGAAAATAAAATGTTGGCTAGTAAATGACAAGTAAAAAGAGGAATGAATAAAATAATTTATAAAGTACACAGAAAGTCCAGCACACAATGTAGTAATATTGGAAGATACCTTGGTGAAAGCTGAAATTGGTACTGCCAAAACAAATAGGCAAAGCTACATAACAGAATAAAATAGGGTTTGCTACCCTTGTTTGGGATGTTCACATTGTAATAACATGATAAAAGGGCCAAATTTTGTACATCCTCAATCTGGGAAAAATTTTGGATTAAAGATTTCTTAACTTGTAATACTGACTTTGTAATATATCTTCTTAAATGCCCATGTGGGCTTATTTATTGGTGAAACGACCCGTAGAGTTAGGGACAGGATAACTGAACACAAGTCAAGTATTAGGAGAAAAAATCTAAAATCCCCAGTAGCTACTCATTTTCTAGAGGCCCAACATGGAGTCAGTCAACTTAGATTCCAAATAATAGAGCATATTTCCCCTTGCAGACGGGGGGGGGGTCGATAGAGAGCAGTTTCTTAAACAAAGAGAGGCATTTTGGATATTTAGTTTAAATTCATTATCACCAATGGGTATGAATAAGGATTATGATCTGTCAATATTCCTATAGAAAGATTGTACTTGGAATTTGAGATTTGTATATAAACCAAAGCTAATAAATGATGGTTAATGAAAATTTCCCTTGAGAATCCTTTATCCAAGGATGGTTATTTCTGCACAAAAACAGAAAAATATTTATTTGATATATAATGATCTCTCCAAATAACTGTGTATTGTTTCATTCTGCTTTCATTTGTAAAAGAGAATAAGATGTTATTGTGTATATAGTACTTTTTAACAAAAATTATCAGGATATTTACATATGCTACTGTAAAAATGTAGTACTGTTGTGGTATAGAAAGGGTTAATTATTTTTAAGTGAGTGTGCCCTATGGGGTATATAAGGTGGAAGAGGAAGTGATGTATGTATAGCATGATTAAGGACATGTAGTCCGAAACGTCGCTGCTGCTTCTTTTGTGCTTTTGGCTGCAATAAAGGACTGGTAATTATTACCCTTGTGGAGTGCTGCTGTTGTGCTTTGAATTTATAAAATAAATTTATAGTACATATAATACATGTCACTTGTAATATAGAGAAAAGATCTGTGTTTTTTTTTTCTGTACTTACCTGAGGAGCTGCAAAGTAAAAGAGGAGGTATTTAGGTAGACCATCCATTCTAAAGACTTACCGTAATCATAGAAGCTGCTTTGGACTGTGATATCCCAGAAGGGGATACAAAGGCGCGCTGTAGGGAAAATGTATTTTTAAGTAAAAAAGCGTGACTTAATTTTGTCAAATGACGGATCTATCGTACTCAGCTGACATTTGGTAGCCGTTCCAAAGAATCTGCTTTGATATCTGATGAAACAACTCTTTGGGGGTTGAGAAACGCGTCATAATAAAGCTTGCATATCTTTTATTCTTGGAAGTTGTTCACGTCCTTTTATTCAGTGCTATTGAGCAGGATTTAAGCAACAGACCAGTCCTTCCAAAAACAAAGAACTTTTACGGCCACAGTAAAAGGTACTCATTGAGCCGTTACCAAGAGGAGAGCCTCAGGAAGTGTGTCGTTTGGCAGTGTACTAGCCACTGAATAAGTGCTAGCAGGCGAGACTGTACTGGTCATAGCACAGTACCACAGCTTCTGGTAAGCGCATTACCTTTCCACATTGTACCACTTTTTTGAAACGTTATCACGCTATGTGGCGCCCTCTCTTTATTTCCATTTTTCAATAGAAGCTGACTTACTTTATCTAACTGCTCTTTTATTGGTCTAACTCCAGGTCTGAATAATAAATTAATTTTACTTGGTGTATGTTCTTTTTTTCAAAGTGACATGAAAGCCAAAATTACACTTTTTATGATACAGCTAGAGCATATAATTTTAAAAGGTATTCCATTTTACTTCTACTGTATTATCAAATTTATCTTTTTGTTTTCTGAGTATGTGTAGAGTGCCTTAGTTTCAGCTACTCTATGGAAAACTAAGCTATAAGCACTGTTAAAGAAAGAAAAAAAGGTAATTTGGTTGCATACAGAGAGTGCATCTCGGATAGGAGACACTAGACGTGTATTCTCTGCAGTCACTCAGCGATGCCTGCTATTGCCAAAGCTTCCTCTATAGGTTGCTTTTATAATATTTCTATACACACTGGTGTCATGTAGCAATCTCCTGAGTTTACCTCATTATGCTCTCATAGAAAAGATCTATATTTTAACAAATTATACCAAAAGAAAAAGGTACGTTTGAAAACAGAATTATGTGTGCACTCCATGAGAATCAAATTAAAACATATGAAATGTTTAACTTTCAATTGTTGCTTTGAAACAGGGAAATGTCTTTCTTTGAATCTTAATTAATGGTGGTAAAGACAAATACTGTGGGAGACTTCAAGACTGTCTGGAATAAGCATACATCTATACTACAAACTAATTAAAGGGCCATAATACCCAAATGTTTAAACACTTGAAAGTGATGCAGCATAGCTGTAGAAAGCTGATTAGAAAATATCTCCAGAACATCTCTATGTAAAAAAGAAAGATGTTTTAACTCAAAAAATCCTCAGTAGCCACCTCCCATTGTAAAGGATTTCTAAGCAGCATTTTAGTGTGTCTGTCCTAGGACATCTTAGGGGATGAGCCTCGTGCACTCTCATATTATTTCACCAATCAGGTAAAGGAAGCTTACTATGAAATCTCATGAGAGTTAAGTCAAGTCTCATGAGATCACAGTAAGAGTTCATGACCTCAGCACTGCTGATGCTGATTGGCTACTGTTCATTTCTTCATTTTTTTTATTTTTACCTGCAGCTGGGAGCAGGTGAAGTATAACGTTTTACACAGAACTTACTCTGCTGAGCTGAGGAGATTGTGAGGTAAAATATCTTCCTTTTTTACATAGAGATGCTCAGGTGATATTTTCCTGTCAGCTTTTTACAGTTATACTGCATCAGTTTCAAGTGATTTAGCATATGAGTATTATGTCCCTTTAAGCTTTCACCTTTAAGGAAATATGGGCAGGTTTATTAGGCCTATGGTTCTTATCTGCTGTCAAAATCTATGTTTCTATGTTAGAAATCTGCCATATAAATGATATTCCCTTTTCAATCTGATACATGACTTCATATTTGCAGATAAAATAATGTTCTTATTGTTGTTTTAGTGCTTTCTACTTTATAAACTCATTGTCTAGGTGCAGTGACTGAGTCTTAACTTATATTTTAAGAATAATTGCTCTGCTCTTGTCCTTCCTGTCAGAAATAAAAGTATGGTCTTGCTTTCTAGACAGTATAGGGTTTTGAGTTCTCTGCCTGCCCACAATTAGCCTGCAGGTGGTGGGGGAGGGGGAGGAAGCGCTCAAAAATGGCTGAGGACAAAGCAGAATTCAGCATGCTCAGCTTTAACACTGAGTGGCATTTCTGTATTTTCTGTACCTGCTGAGCCAGTATCCTTTGCAAAAATTGTTTCAGATAGCAGTGAGGCTAAGTGGCTGCACCTTTGTAGCTGCACAGGGACCGTCCTTGAGAGGAATATCACAGGGCTAATGTTTAGTTCCTGACACAGCTCCTTTTACTTTAGGCAGTGCAGGAAATGTTTTTTTCTTCTTCTTTTGTTCTGTGCAATAAAAGAATAAACAGATAATTGATGTAATCTTTCCTAGGATGAACATGCACTTAGGAATGTAAACAACTATTACAGTGGGAAAAAGAAAAACCTTTCAGTGTCTGGGGAGTTTTTTCTTTTTGTTTTATATGTTTTTGAACATTTTACCAGACAACTAACATGAAAAGTATTGATTGTATTAAAAGGACAGGGTACTGTTAAAATGATTCCTCCTTATTGCGTTCCCAAATACCAGCTGCAATTTTAAAATGTATGGGAATTGCTCATTTAGGTATATTTTTCTATATGAAATAATTGTCGGTGCTCATTGAAACCACAACCCAATACAACAGGCTGAACTTCTAGGGAGAACAGGCCTTCTTATCTTACCTGTCTAATTGCTTACAAAAGTCACCCTGTATCAGATGTGTAGACAGCGCTCACTGCTTTTTTATTTTTTAGATAGGCTGGTTAAATCATTGCAATGTGCAAGCATGTAATATTGCAAATAATGACTCAAGACTGTGGGGCATATGTATCAAGCTCCGTATGGAGCTTGATTCCCCCGTGTTTCTGGCGAGCCTGCACGCTCGCCAGAAACAGCAGTTATGAAGCAGCGCTCACAAAGACCACTGCTCCATAACCTGTCCACCTGCTTTGAGCAGGCGGACAGACATCGCGGGAAATCAACCCCATCGAGTACGATCGGGTTGATTGACACCCCCCTGCTTGCGGCCCATTGGCCGCGAGTCTGCAGGGGGCGGCATTGCACCAGCAGCTCTTGTGAGCTGCTGGTGCAATGCTGAATACGGCAAGCGTATTCTGGCGGACCTCATCCGCAGTGTCAGATCAGGTCTGCCAGACCATGATAACTAGAGGCCACTGTGACATCTGATTGGCTGTATATTACCTGCTAATTTAAAATAATACTAATAACTTACAGCAGTGAGAGACAGCTTAAAGGGACACTGAACCCACATTTTCAGATAGAGCATGCAATTTTAAGCAACTTTCTAATTTACTCCTATTATCAATTTTTCTTTGTTCACTTGCTATCTTTTGCTATCTTTATTTAAAAAAGAAGGCATCAGGGGCCCCATCCGATATGCAGCGTTGCATGCAAAAGCCGGCAACGTTGTTTTTTGCGCGGGTTTGGTATCACATATACAGCGTAGCATACAAGTTACGCGCGTATATTTCAGCCTTCGCCTGTATTTTTTTTACCCATAGACTGACATAGAAAACACGCGCAATTTGGTATCCAATATACAGCGTAAGTACTTGCGCACGCAGAATTCAGAAAATCTACTCCATTATCATCTCGCCACAAATTGCAGGCGCAGCAACCCTTGCACTGACTTATAAACCAACGTAACTCTCTGAAGGCCTAACAAATGTATGCTCAACAACATACATATCAGCAGCTTGATCTCAAACAGTTAAACCTCTTCCAAGCATTTATTATTCCTGCCCCTGCAAGTGTGTCAAACCAATCACAAACAGCACAACCTCTCAACCGGAGGCCTAAAAAACCCACCAATGCACATACTCATTAGCCACCATGTTTCCCCTGCTTTCCATAGAGAGGCAGCATCATGGGGCACAATGGGTGCATCATGGGGCACAAGGGGTGCTGGAAGCCCTACAAGCCCCTGTTGTTCTGTCTATACATGCTGATTCTATAGTTGCTGCTTAGGTCCCTGGTCATGGTGCTGCCCCTGCCGCTGCCTCTGCTGCAGCTGGTCATCGAATTACATACTGTGTATTTCCACTGCATGTAAGTGAAACTACTAAATCCCACCCCCCTTCCCTTAACCACCCTAATTACTGAAAATATCTCATTAGTTTAATTCATGTTTAGGTCACTATGATTTATCATTAAGAAGAATAAAAATGGATGTTTATACCTTATGTTCACATCTTCTGTAAATACATTATTATTTAGATAAATATACCCATGTGCAGGGATAGGCAAGGTGTCCTTCACTAAAGGTCTTTACTTTAGAAAATGTCCGCCACAGCCTTGGCTCATGTCTATCCCTGCCCATGTGTCAATTTCTATTGGATGTGAGAAACCTTGATTTACATCTTAGAAGTGAATATTACAATTTGTACCCTTCATACACAACTATGTGATGTGGTTTATAGAACATGAATATGTCATAAACATGATAATATTACCTTTTTTGGCCCATTTCCACACAGGCCTTATTATATGTTTAAACAACACGTGGATGTGGATGACAATTATATGGTAAATAATAGAGGACAAGATTTATGGTGAACTATAAGAATATTTATTTCTTTTTAGGCTTCTTGGATGAGGGGGCTGAGGTGACTGTAGTGGATTTCCTTGTTCTCCTGGTTTGTGAAGATTCTGATGTTTCTGCTGGTGTGCTGGCCACAGATGATAGGCTGGAGGCAGTGTCCTGCTGGTGTGTAAAGTGCTCAACCAACACACCCAAGAGTTGATTTTGTTCCTGCCATCTATTGTCCATCTGCATCTGCATATCAGACAGAATTTGCATCATCTGCAACTGTTTTTGAACAATTCCATTTAATGATGCTGCCATGTCCCTCTGCAGCTCTATGCTACGCTTGTGTAACCTCTCTTGGCTCCTGTGAAACCTCTCTTGGCTCCTGTGAAACCTCTCTTGGCCTCTTTGTCTGCTCTCGCAGCTTGTTATGAGCCTCCTCTGGAGTGCAATGTATTCCTCACCCAGGGGAGAATACAATGCATCCACAGGCTCTTGAGCAGCAGGGCTTCTAGGTGCTTGAGGTGCAGGTTCAGCTGCATCTGCTGGTGCTTGAGGGAAAACTTCAGCTGCATCTGCTGGTGCTTGAGGGACAACTTCAGCTGCATCTGCTGGTGCTTGAGGGACAACTTCAGCTGCATCAGCTGGTGCTTGAGGAACAACTTAAGCTGCATCTGCTGGTGCTTGAGGAACAACTTCAGCTGCATCTGCTGGTGCTTGAGGAACAACTTCAGCTGCATCTGCATGTGCTTGTGGGACATCTTCATCTGCTGGTGCTTGTGGGACATCTTCAGCTATATGCTCATCTGCAGATGGTGGAGCTCTCCCAAGGGAAGAGGATGGTGGGGCTCTTACAAGTGAAGAGGATGGTGGAGCTCTCCCAAGGGAAGAGGATGATGGAGCTCTCCCAAGGGAAGAGGATGGTGGAGCTCTCCCAAGGGAAGAGGATGGTGGAGCTCTCAGGGTGGATTGGTAGTCCCATTGATGACCAGTGTGTGACCACTCAGCCTGTCCAGTTTGCACTTCTTGGGACATACCCTGTGTGTAAAAGCCATGACTGCCCTGATATTGTGTTGGGGGGGGGGTAAATAAATGGACCCTTTGTGGCTGACTTGGCTCCCCCTCAAAGCCAAAAGAAGAGTATTCCTCTGGGCAGGAATCTTGCCAGGGCTCATATGGCAATGGTGGTGGCATCACTTCCGGGTCCTCAACTGAAGCCATCCAACCCTGCTCATGCCTGGGAGCATAATGTTCATGTGGTTGCCTGAAGACTGGTGGTGGTGGCTGCATGCCTGTGACTGGTGGTGGTGGTGGAGATGGCTGCATGCCTGTGACGTGGTGGTGGTGGTGGAGGTGGCGGCATGCCTGTTTGCAGCCTGGTGACAGGAGGTTCTGTGGAGGAGTCAAATGATGAGAGGGATTAGTACAGTTGTATATATGTCCATGTGGGCATACAATGTACATTGATACATGCTAGGGCCTATACTCATTCTCATGTCAATCTCTATAACATGCATGCACACAATGTGATTTGTGATATGAGGGATTTTAATCTGCACAGTATGCAGGTATGTGTTTCATACAATAGTTATGTGTACATGTCAATGATGGAAAAAAAGTGTTCTTTAAAGGGCCACTAAACCCAAAATCTTTCTTTCATGATTCAGATAGAGAATAGAAATTTAAACAACATTACAATTTACTTCCATTATTTATTTTGCTTCAGTTTTTTAAATATCCTTAGTTAGCAATGCACATGGTGAGCCAATCACACAAGGCTTCTATGTGCAGCAACCAATCAGCAGCTAGTAGTGAGCATATCTAGATATGCTTTTCATCAAATAATATCAAGCAAATTAAACTAATTAGATAATATAAGTAAATTAGAAAGATGTTTAAAATGGCATTCTCTTTCTAAATCATAAAAGAAAAAATGTGGGTGGCATGTCCCTTTAAGTGACACTATGGTCACACAATTTACTTTAGCCTGATGTAGGCACAGAACCTGCTTTCTGAGCTAAAAGTATTGTGATGGCTATAGTGTCCATTTACTGAAAACTCTACATGTGGCTTGTGGCCTGTGTTACTCTGAGACATGTTAGCATTGCACTATTCCACCTCATATAATGAATTGCATTGTGTTAAGTAGCATTAATGTGAAATCTAATTGTAGATGTTTTTGTTAGTAGGCCAAATACCATGCTCCTCATTGTGTACATGAATGTGTTAAATTAAAGGATGTTATATCTCAAATACATATCATACTGGTGTGTGGGATTTTACTCACCAGCATGATGTTCTGTGGTTGCAGCCCCTGAGTCATGAGCCCATGGAAGTCCACGGACTGCTGTGATACTCAGGGACCTGCATATCATCTCCTGCCAGGTGTTGTATTCTGTGTCCAGGGCTGGACCACCGCCTGTTCCCCTCTGGTGCATGGCTTCCTGCCCCATCTTCTCTTTCACCCACCTCTTACAGTCATTCCACCTTTTTTTAAGGCCCTCAACAGTCCTCCTCTGCGGGGCCACACGGTTGACGGCATCCTCTACCACCAACCATGCTGTTTTACGCCTTCTGGCAACACCTTTGCCCTTCTCCTGGCCAAAGAGGGCACTGTGGTTGTCCATGATGGCCTGGACTAGGGCAACATTCTCATCGAATGAGAAGTTAGGACATCTCATCCTCTCATCCTCTGTGGACACCTGGCTTGCTCCCTGTGATGTCCCTGGTGTGGGTTCCTCCCTATCCTCTCCCTCCTCCCCCCTTCTGTCCCCATGTACACCCTCTGTCCCTCTTCTAGATGTGCCTGGTCTCTCGGCATCTCCCATCACATCATCCCTTCTAGCTCTCCCTCTCCCCACTCCACTTACTCCCTGACGGGGACCCCGCTGCTCCTCCTGTCCTCTACAATACTCCTCTCCCTGCCACTCCACTCCCCTCCTCCCCTCCGCCCTACCTCTCCTTGCCATCCTCACACTACACACACTCACACACTCACTCCCAGTTCAATCACACACAATCACAACCAAACACTCAGCCTATCACACTGTAAAATTGAAATAAAATGTGTGAGGTGTTAGAAAAAAAAAGTGTTGTGTATTTTGTATATGTATGTATGCAATATGTGTTCAATATGTAAAAATATGTGTAAGTGTACAAGCTTAACCAACCAACAATGCAACCTAACTAACTCCTCTGTTTGCGCCTCTCTCTCTACTCTGTCTAATCCTCCACTCCACTGTAGTGTGCTGTAGCTCAACGAACCATCTAAACACACTGAAGAAAATGGTGGCTGCGCATGGGTTTATATATGACTTTTGAATAGCGTAATTACGTGGCACATTTTAAGATGTAGTCGCGGGTGATTTTTACGAGTTTTAGCCTAATTTGCATAAAACTACTTTTTATTGAGATTTTACGTGGACAAAATACAGACGTAAGTTACTTGCGACGAGTAAAATGTGTATTTGCGCACTTTTTGGAAGAACGTCAGTTTGTCCTACTTACGCCACTTTAGCATCTGACGGCGCAGTATATGTAATACCCCGATGTGCGAGGGGAAATTACGGGTGGTGTGGGTTCCCTCGCTTGCGCCGAAAACTACGCCGTATATCGGATCGCGCCCCAAAGCTTCTTTTCTGGTTCATGCTCTGGACAGCACTTTTTTATTGGTGGATGAATTTATCCACCAATCAGCAAGAACAACCCAGGTTGTTCACCAAAAATGGGCCGGCATCTAAACTTACATTCTTGCATTTCAAATAAAGATACCAAGAGAATGAAGAAAATTTGATAATAGGAGTAAATTAGAAAGTTGCTTAAAATTGCATGCTCTATCTGAATCACAAAAGAAAAAATTTGGGTTCAGCGTCCCTTTAAGGCTGCTAAAATAAAGTGAGTTTCATTTAAAACAAAAAAAGCATGTTTATTTTAGACAACTCCCTATTTATTATACATTTAAAGGGGGCTGTTAAAGGGACAGTGTACTGTAATATTGTCTCCTCTTTAATGTGTTCCCAATTATCCATTTTACCTGCTGGTGTGTACTACATTGTTTGTAAGAAGTAGCTCCTTTACCTTTATTGTGTCATTTGAAATAACACATTTTGCCTGTTGTATCCCCACCTATACTGAAAACGTCAGTACTTAAGTACTGGTTATAGAAAACTATGTAAGGTTTAGATGAAATCGTGCTCCTGTTGGGGGTTTGACAGAAAGGTACTAAAATATTAATTTTCAATTGTTCTCTCTCAAAGTATGGGTCTTCGAATAAACAGTGAGATATATGATAAGGAGGATGTTTTGTAAATAATTAGACGGATAAGATAAGGTCTACTCTCTCTAAAAGCCCAGTCTGTTTTATTTAGTTGTGGTTTTAATGATCAGAAACAGCTATTTCATATACAAAATATACCCAATGGAGCAATTCCCAAAATGTTGAACTCTACAGCTGCTAATTGAAAACAAGTTAAGGAGAAATCATTTTAATAGTACACTGCCCCTTCAATACAACCAGTAAGCTTCCTGTTAGTTATCTGATAACAAGTTTAAAAACATATAAGTGCATGTTCATCCTAGGAAAGATTACATCAATTATCTGTTTATTCTTTTATTTGACAGAAGGATGATTTCTGTAAAAGGACATTTAAAGTGCAAAAATAAAATAATGTAATTTACTACTGCTTTAGGGAGGGTTGACAGAGGGGGTAATTGTACGGATGTGCATTGGAATCCTTTGCATTGGCATAACATTTTTTTAAATCATTGTTTTGGTGAAAAATGGTCCTATAATATATGCCAGTCATGTTTTTACTTATCGAATTCCACAGCAAAAAGGATTTGATGCACTTTTCAAATGATTAATTAGTTTTCAAATGTAACGTGGAAAACATACTGACATTACCAAAGCATTATTGGGTGACACTGGAATCAACATCACCAAACAGATACAAACAGTACCATCTACACCAAATTAAGATAAAAAAATAAGTAATAGGCACTTTTACACTAATAAAATAAGAAAAGTCAATAACATCTCAGACCCACATGACCACTACATAAAAAAACCTGTTCAGATCCCATAAAGATATACACCAATATTTCTATGGTTTTGGAGCAAAACAGGTTAATTGCACCATCACCTATTAGCATCACTACACAAATAAGTAAAAAGTTTAAATCACGTGATTATGGCTTCAGGACAGCCAAACAGCTCTGACGTTCCATGCCCTCCCAACGGCTCTAAATCCTCTCTTCAATCCGAGATGTTATCACTAAAGCCTCAAAACCACCATTGTGTTTGTCCTTAATACTGGTCATTTGTTGTCTGCATTTTTAAATCAGGAGATTAATGAAGCAGATAAAGATTTTGCGTTGTTGTTGTGATGTGACAATTCTGAGCTTGAGAGAAATTAATGGCAGAAGCATTTTAGGATTGTGATTACTTGGAGACAACACTGGCAATACCTGACATTGTCCATAAATCAACCGAAAACAAGTATATGGTTGTGATGAACCCCATAGTTATAGATATACGCAAAAGCAATGAGTCCATATGCTGCTAAAATTTATTTTTTTATTGTTGTTATTTTCAAAAATTCTCTTGGTCAATCTTAGCTGAGTTGTCTGGATTCATTACATTCCCCAGAGACTGCAAGTTTGAACTATGATATTTTACAGAAATACAGGGTCTCTGTCAGAATTCATTTTAAGGGATATATTACCCTGAAAGCTCTGTAACTCACTTAGGGGTTTCACTATGATCAAAAGAAACAAATGTAGTGCAGTTAAACACCAAAAATTACAAGTTTTTTATTCACATTAGAATGTATTTGGTGTAAAGCAGTACACATTAGTCACACAGAGATTTACCATACACCCCATGGCTCACCATCTTTATATTATATAGGTATTATGTGTGTATATATATATATATATATATATATATATATATATATATGTGTGTGTGTCATGTCTCTTTAACCATATGTTCCCCCAGTAACACTGAGTACAGATTTAGGCCCCTATTTATGAAAGTCTGGATGACCTGATCCGACAGTGCAGATCAGGTCCGCCAGACCTCGCTGAATACGGAGAGCAATACACTCTCTGTATTCAGCATTGCATTCAGCTGCTGGTGCAACGCCGCCCCTGCAGACTCGCGGCCAAAAGGCCGCCAGCAGGGGGGTGTCAATCAACTTGATCGTACTTGATCGGTTTGATTTCCGCCGATGTCTGTCCGCCTGCTCAGAGCAGGCGGACAGGTTATGGAGCAGCGGTCTTTGTGACCGCTGCTTCATAACTGCTGTTTCTGGCGAGTCTGCAGGCTCGCCAGAAACATGGGGCATCAAGTTTCAATCGGAGCTTGATAGATAGGCCCCTTAATCTCCATACTACCAGTAACAGTAGAAATGTAACCATCTTTCTGACAGTTATATACACAGAACAGGAATTTAACTGCATTTCCAACAGTAACACACAGTGCATTAAATCTGCTCCCTGTCTGTAGCACACACAGATCAGTAACTGAAACCAGAGCACATATATCAGTAACGTAAACTCCTTTCTGCTATTATCACACTCAAGCAGAGTTTTACCCTTCATTCCTCCAGTAACACTAATGGTAAGGGGGGATATGCAGGGGCATAATTATAAGGGTCTCAGAGGTCTCAACTGAGACCGTGTCCATGTCTCTAGGGGGCCCATGTTGGCCTTAAAAAATAATTAGTGAGATAATTCCACCTGCATCATGTCTGGCAACTCTGTGGGTCCCCTGCAATTTAGGCTCACAGTTTAAGGAAACTGGAATTATCTAGTGGCAGGGTTCTTAAGATGGCTGCCACAGTGCTGAAAAAACTTTCACCATATTTTTACAGGGTGCACATATCCTCTGCCTCAGACTAACCAATAGGAAAGGATGCTGGCTCAGCTTCTGCTAATTGTAGTCAGTCAGAAAGGGCACTGTTGAAATGGGGGGCCCCACAACAACATTTGCCTGGGACCCAGCAAGACCTAGTTATGCCCTGGGGATATGGCAGCTCACCAGGGGTGTGTAGAGGGATCATGAGCATCCTAAACACCAAAAATGTGCCAAAGATTTGTGCCTTTCAGTGTTTCTCATCCGCGATCCTCAAGTGCCGCTAACAGGCTAGATTTTCATTATAGCTTAACTAGAACACAGGTGAAATAATCAGCTTATGGGTGAGAGCAGTTTAGTAACCATGGTTACTTATCACCTGATTATTTCCTCTGTGCCGTGTTCAGTAATAATAAAAACCTGGCCTTTTGGGGGTACATGAGGACTGCAGTTGAGAAACACTGCCTTAGATGATTAGGTAAACAATACACCAGTGTTCTCAGCACATTATCTAAAAGAACTTTAAATAATTAAAATACTGTATATATAATTACTGGAAGGCGACAGCATAAACAATAAATATTATAAAAATATCTGTCATTTTGTTAGCACAATTTGCATTCCTATGATATCCATACAAACTCGCCTTGAAAAGCTTCTGGAATTATGCTTACCTTGCCTGCTCTGCTATAGCTAAAAATGTAGGTGACTCAGGGTTCTACATTCCATGGAATGCTCTAGAGCCAGGTTTCTCAACAGCTGGGCCACAGCCAGGTACTGGCTCTGCAGGTGGGCCACAACCCGATATGCCTTGCTGCGCGCTCTGACAAGCCCGCTACTCCACACATAAGGAATACCAGGCAGGCCTGTCAGAGTGCCATTGCACATGTGTGTGTGCCGTGCGCACGTAGCAGCTGTTCACTGGGAAGACAGTGCAGGACAAGGAGCATATGGAACTGAACAGTTATCATGTGATACCAGGCCATTGACACAATGAAAGTATATAATTTTGTCCCCCACTGACGCTAATGCATTTAATATATATATATATATATATATATATATATATATATACTGTGTATATATATATATATATATATATATATATATATATATATATATATATATATATTGATTAAACAAAGAGAATAGAACCCTTATAAAGCCAGCAACAGACTATATCACATCCTAAATAAGCACATAACCTAAGTAGTGTAATAAAGAGACCCTAACACAGTATTATTTGCCAGGTATTCATTTTATATTATATATGTTATTAAACAACACAATAATGTCTCCCCACATCAAGAATGTAAATACATCTATTTGTATTGGAAACAACCCGGGTTGTAATTAAGACTCATTAAAGTCCAGTTTTCAATGTTCCGGTAAATTTATATCCCAAACCAGGAATTGATACATTAAATGTATATTTGTAATCCAAGTAAAAGGAAAAACGTTAATGCAGGCACCGCACTATGCCAATAAGTCACACAGGTATTAACCTTTCATATGCCATGTTCGTAACCAGCTTTAGTGACAATCACTGCTTTCAGGGATACTTTTAACTCTTCAGTATCGTACACATTGGTATAAGAGAAACATCGCTTCCATGTTACCTTGTTCAGCATAAGAGCATCGCTTCCATATTACCTTTAGCGTGAATGGCCATAGTGCAGTAGTTCGTTACCTACTCGTTCCACCTTCACAGGTTATTTGGTTTACCGAACCGGAACAGATGTCGAGTCACTGGATAAGTTCACCTCTCCATCACAAAAAGGCTCTTTAAGTGCTCTGCACGCCTTCGTGTTAGCAATAAGAGATGCAATACTTCTGGTGTAGGGAGACCTCTCAGCGGTGCTCAGCTGATTGCACCGCTGTGTACAAACAAGCAGCTATGCGCGTTTCACCCGTGCTTCCTACAGGCTTCTTCCGGCTGTATACATAGCTGCTTGTTTGTAAATTTAATGGTGACGAGTGAAAGTTAGTTAGTGAATGTTGACTCTGAAGTCTGGTGGCATGTTGTAAGTAGCAAAGTTCAAACAAAAGGCATAGGTGGCACTCAGGTTAAAAGCGAACCTTTATTAAAGAGCAACGTTTCGCGGCTCCTGCCCCTTTGTCAAGCTAACATAGAATATACATAACACACCTTATATAGCACACATAAAATGGAACACCAATCACCTGTTTCAATGGAAGGGGTTATAATGCACAACTTAACTGCAATTCTATAAGGGTGAGAGATACTTCCACCTTTAATGACATTGTTACGTTGTGCACATCCCAGTGTTTAATAACAATCAGCTAGATTACAAGTTTGCATTATGAGTAAAAAGCTGCTATTATGAGTCTTGTAGGTACAGCTGTCCCGCAACACTTTTTTAGCCGTACCGCAAATTAACTTACGCATATTTCGTAAAGTCATTTTTCAATGGGACTTCCATAGCGCCGGTATTACAAGCTTTTTTTTGGAGGCCAAAAAGTGAGCGGTACAGCCTATCCCGCAAGATTCGTAACGCATTCTAAAGTCAGTAGCTATGAGTTTTACACTACGAAGCTGTAGCATAAAACTCATAACTAAAGTGTTAAAAAGTACACTAACACCCATAAACTACCTATTAACCCCTAAACCGAGGCCATCCCACATCGCAAACACTAAAATAAAATTATTAACCCCTAATCTGCCGCAACTAGAATAAACATATTAACCCCTAAACTGCCGCACTCCTGCCTTGCAAACACTAGTTAAATATTATTAACCCCTAATCTGCCGCCCCTAACATCGCCGCAACCTACATTACAGTTATTAACCCCTAATCTGCCGCCCCCAACGTCGCCGCCACTATCCTAAAGTTATTAACCCCTAAACCTAAGTCTAACCCTAACCCTAACATCCCCTAACTTAAATATAATTCAACTAAATCTAAATAAAAATTCCTATCATTACCTAAATAATTCCTATTTAAAACTAAATACTTACCTATAAAATAAACCCTAAGATAGCTACAATATAACACATAGTTACATTGTAGCTAGCTTAGGGTTTATTTTTATTCTACAGGCAAGTTTGTATTTATTTTAACTAGGTAGAATAGTTAGTAAATAATTATTAACTATTTACTAACTACCTAGCTAAAATAAATACAAATTTACCTGTAAAATAAAACCTAACCTGAGTTACACTAACACCTAACCTTACACTACAATTAAATAAATTGCCTAAATTACAAAAAAACTAACACTAAATAACACAAAATAAAAAAAGAAATTATCAGATATTTAAACTAATTACACCTAATCTAATAGCCCTATCAAAATAATAGGGCTCCACGTCGGATGTCTTGAAGATGGAGCCGCTCCGCGCCGGATGGATGAAGATAGAAGATGCCGTCTGGATGAAGACTTCTGCCCATCTGGAGAACCACTTCTGCCGGCTTGGATGAAGACTTCTCCCGGCTTCGTTGAGGATTTCTTGCCGCTTCGCTGAGGACTTCTCCCGGCTTCGTTGAGGATGGATGTAGGCTCTTCAAAACTGTAAGTGGATCTTCAGGGGTTAGTGTTAGGTTTTTTAAGGGTTTATTGGGTGGGTTTTATTTTTAGGCTAGGGTTTGGGCAGCAATAGAGCTAAATGCCCTTTTAAGGGCAATGTCCATCCAAATGCCCTTTTCAGGGCAATGGGGAGCTTAGGTTTTTATAGTTAGGATTTTATTTGGGGGTTTGGTTGTGTGGGTGGTGGGTTTTACTGTTGGGGGGGTTGTTTGTATTGTTTTTACAGGTAAAATAGCTGATTTATTTGGGGCAATGCCAGCAAAAGGCCCTTTTAAGGGCTATTGGTAGCTTAGTTTAGGCTAGGTTTTTTTTTGGGGGGGAGCTTTTTTTATTTTAATAGGGCTATTAGATTAGGTGTAATTAGTTTAAATATCTGATCATTTGTTTTTTATTTTGTGTAATTTAGTGATTGTTTTTTTTTTGTAATTTAGCCTGGTAATTGTATTTAATTTAGGTAATTTATTTAATTGTAGTGAAGGTTAGGTGTTAGTGTAAGACAGATTATGTTTTATTTTACAGGTAAATTTGTATTTATTTTAGCTAGGTAGTTAGTAAATAGTTAATAACTATTTAGTAACTAATCTACCTAGTTAAAATAAATACAAACTTGCCTGTGAAATAAAAATAAAACCTAAGATAGATACTATGTAACTATTAGTTATATTGTAGCTATCTTAGGGTTTATTTTATAGGCAAGTATTTAGTTTTAAATAGGAATTATTTAGTTAATGATATTAATTTTTATTTAGATTTATTTTAATTATATTTAAGTTAGGGTTAGGTTTAGACTTAGGTTTAGGGGTTAATAAATTTAGTATAGTGGCGGCGACGTTGGGGGAGGCAGATTAGGGGTTAATAACTGTAATGTAGGTTGCAGCGATGTTAGGGGGTTAATAATATTTAACTAGTGTTTGAGATGTGGGAGTGTGGCGGTTTCGGTGTTAATATGTTTATTCTAGTGGCGGCGACATTGGGGGCAGCAGATTAGGGGTTAATAAGTGTAGGTAAATTGCGGCGACATTGGGGGCGGGAGTTTAGGGGTTTATAAATATAATGTAGGTGTCGGCAATGTTGGGGGCAGCAGATTAGGGGTTAATAAGTATAATGTAGGTGTCGGCGATGTCCGGAGCGGCAGATTAGTGGTTAATAAATATAATGTAGGTGTCGCGATGTTGGGGGCGGCAGATTAGGGGTTAATAAGTATAAGATTAGGGGTGTTTAGACTCAGGGTTCATGTTAGGGTGTTAGGTGTAAACATAAAATTTGTTTCCCCATAGGAATCAATGGGGCTGAGTTACGGAGCTTTACGCTGCTTTTTTGCAGGTGTTAGGCTTTTTTTCAGCCGGCTCTCCCCATTGATGTCTATAGGGAAATCATGCACAAGCACGTACAACCAGCTCACCGCTGACTTAAACAGCGCTGGTATTGGCGCGCGGTATGGAGCTCAATTTTGCTCTACGCTCACTTCTTGCCTGATAACGCCGGGTTTAGGAAAACCTGTAATACCAGCGCTGTAGGTAAGTGAGCAGTGACAATAATGTGCAAGTTAGCACCGCACCCCTCTTACCGCAAAACTCGTAATATAGCCGAATGTTATTAAAGGTGGAAGTATCTCTCACCCTTATACGGGCAAAAAATATAGCATACCTGGGTACTACACGTGTGATTCCAAGTATGTGGTGTATGCCCTAAAATGCCCATGTAGGTTACTCTACATGGGCGAGACCAACCAAAAAATTAGGGACCGGATTTGCAAACACAAATCCACCATCATAAATGAATCTACAGCTCACTTGACTGTGCCTGCCCATTTCCTTAAAATGGGGCATCACGTAAGTCAGCTTTGATTCATGGTCATTGATCATGCTAATAAAAAAATGAGGGGTGGTGACCACATGAGGAACTTGCTTCACAAAGAAGCCAAGTGGATTTGACAACTTAACACTTTGTACCCTAGGGGCCTAAATAGAGAGTTTAATATTCTTCCATTCATTTTAGGATACAATAAGATTCCTGCTTTTTGATAATAGTAACAGTCTCTGTGCAGATTAGAACAAAATTTAATTTGAAAATTTAATTAGACAATGGACATATTCCAATTGATAATAGCAGTGTTTCTGCCTGTCCCTTTAATTGAACTTTTTGCTGCTTGGTTTTAATTGGTGACCCAGTCTGTTCCTGTGAGGTGAGGGTTAACTATGTAAAATTCTGATCTTCCAATAGAATTGCAGTTAAGGTGTGCATTATAACCCCTCCCATTGAAACAGGTGATTGGTGTTCCATTTTATGTGTGCTATATAAGGTGTGTTATGTCTATTCTATGTTAGCTTGACAAAGGGGCAGGAGCCCCGAAACTTTGCTCTTTAATAAAGGTTTGCTTTTAACCTGAGTGCCACCTATGCCTTTTGTTTGAACTATACTACTTGGCTTCATGAGGGAAGCCTTTTTAGTGATGCACCACACTCTTTGCTGTGAACAGGTGAACAGGTGATGTGCTAATCCTGTGTACTCTTTGTAAGTAGCAAAGTTGGCACACTGTATTTGCAGAATGTACATTCCTATTGCAGCACTGACAAACACACATTTTGGGCTATGTGCTAAAACTATTATCTAAAGGGATATGATATATCCATGAAAGTGCAAGGATATGTTTTTCCTCTAGGGCTGTAGGGCCACCATTAGTACTTAGACTGTTACTTCTGAGAGGCTAAACAGGGGTAGGGAGAGGTTGGAGAGATAGGGGCCAATTTATCAGGGGCCAAATGGGTCCGTATTCACTTGTTTCCGCGCGAGCCTTCAGACTAGCCGGAAAACAAGAGTTAAGAAGCAGCGGTCTTAAGACCGCTGCTCCTTAACTCATCCACCTCCTCTGAGGCGGCGGACAGCAATCCACCCGATCTCATACGATCAGGTTGATTGACACCGATTAGCCGGGAATCTGCAGGGGGCAGCATTGCACAAGCATTTCACAAGGAATGCTTGTGCAATGATAAATGCCGATAGCGTATGCTGTCTGCATTTATCAATGTCTGGCGGACATAATGTCTACAGCAGATCATGTCCGCCAGACACATAATAAATCGGCCTCTAAATGTGGAGAGGGTAGAGTTAAGAGTGAATGGAGAAAGAAAAGAGTAGAGATATGAGAAAGGGGAAAGAGAGTGTAATAGATGATATGGCTGAGAGAGAAGGGAGAGGGTAAAAAAGAGAGACTAAAGAAAGGAAGGAGTTGAGATAGAGAGTAGAGAAGGGAGAGATGATACAGTAATTAGAAAAAGAAAAAGAAAACTCCAGGTCTGCTATGACCTTCCATGACTGTCAGCACTCTCTGCATTCTCTATGTTTAACAATTTCCTTTCCTTTTTCTATCCAGCTGTTGTCTTCTCCAGAACTCCTTGTTGATGTTTCTAACTGCTATGAACTTATTTTCTTTCCTATGGCATGGAGAGTCCACAATTTCATTTCAATTACTAGAGGGAATTTAACTCCTAGCCAGCAGGAGGAGGCAAAAAGCACCCCAGCAAAGCTGTTAAGTTTCACTTCCCTTACTCATAATCCTAAATCATTCTCTTTGCCTCTGTCAAGGGAGGATGTGCGAAGATGGTGTCTGAAGATATATAATCCTTTTATGGGTACTTTTCACTGCAAGCAAGGATTGGGGCTATGCTGTGTCCATGTCAATCTCTTTAGTTAGAGTAATGGTGGCTTTTAGCAGTTAGAAGACGGCAAGGTAATCTTTGCTTAATTCTAACATCAGTGCTACCCCTATGTAGAAAACCAGGGTAGGTAACTCTGTTTTTACTTTTCTACAGGTCAGTGTCAGAGGTGGATTACTCTGTCACACATCAGAAGCTGTTCCTTTCCGACAGCCGGATCCACAGGTAAGTGCTTTTCCCTTTTAGGTTAGAGGGTTATAGCACTATGAAGGTCTATCCTCAGTGGATTTTTTCATCAAAATTGTCTCTGATGGGGGATAAAATAATTGGACTTTAATCTCTGTGAGATATATATATATTTAATGAACAACTTGGGGGCACTGCATCTGCTTAGGGGTTAAACATCTGTTTTTTCATGTAACTGCAATTTCAGTTACTTCAGTTATCGGGCAGGCTTGAGTGTGGATTAGAAGCCTTTATATGCCCTAGGCTTGAGGTGAAGGACACATAAAGATATTTATATTATTTTTTAATGCTTATTAAGACTTGGCTCTGATGTGTTTTCATTATTAGAAAAGCGCAGAGTACTTTGCATGCGCAACTTAAAAAACAAATCTTCAGTTGCAGTCATGTGATCCTACTCCACTCTCCTGTATCGGCCTTCATTATACTAAAACTGCCGATTTGAGAGCGGAGCGGATGTCAGTGTAGACGCAGTGAGTAATGTGTGTAGACCACTAGACTTCCCCATGTTTCAGAAGAAATCTCATCCTAGATGGGCACTGATGAGCATCTGATGCTGTGGGCACATTTTCTCTATATAATAAATCAGACACGATTACATATGGCCATACTGATTTTTAGGTGCCGGTGTGTATCGGAATATTTTCATTTTCTCTTACTTGCGTCTAAGTCCTAAACTAATAAGATTTATATTGGATATTTCCTTTTCTCTCCGGTCACCAAGAGAGTAAGTCCCCAGCTGTGCTGAGGTCTCTAGGTGCCGGTAGAGGTTATAGTATAATAATTATATTAATTATATATATATATATATATATATATATATATATATATATATATATATATTAATTTCAGTTTTTTTCTTCAAAATTGTTATTTTCTCTGTTCAATTTAGAAGATCAATTTAAGTTAGGACAATTATTATGTTATAATTTCTGACGTTTTTTCCTTCTCATTGTCTTTTGATATATGCTTTTTGCTTTGAGGTTTAATAATTTTCCTCTGTGCAATTTGATTCTCTTTTTAAATCTATGTTGGTTTTTTTTGTCTAAATAAACATACTCTCTCAGTCGTTTATCTTTAAGGATATATGTTGTCCATTATATGCCTCAGCTTCCCCTTTAACATCCCAAAATTCTTAGCAGTCACATGCAGTGCCCTGCGGTTCCTGTCAACCAGTTCCTGGGGGGTGTATTTTTCCAGAGGATTTTGATGAGCAAACTATCATCTGTGCTTTCTGCAGTCTTATCCTGGGGAGCCTTTCTGTTTGCTGGTAATAGAAAGAGAAAATCTAAGAATATTTTTATTGCAAGGGTTCTGACTCCGATAAGTTTGCGTCAGTCAGTCTCTTTTGGTTTTCTGATGAAGATTAGTGCTCAATGGCTTCTGAGGGCGAGATCTCTGATTCTGAATCTGCAGTGGCTAATACTGCAGACCTAGAAGAGGTTAATTTTAGATTTCAGTTTAATATCAAACCTTCAGCTGTAGTAATAATTCCATTTCCAGGTTGTATGTTTGTCATTATAGCTGAGGAATGGGAGAAGCCAGGGATTATTTCCCTGTCCTCTGTTTTCAGGAAGTTGTTTCCTGTTGCTGATTCTGTTTGTGTCTAGTGGAGCTCTGTATCTAAGGTAGAGGGTGCTATCTCCACGCTAACTAAAAACACTACTATCCCCCCCGAGGATAATGCTTCTTCTAGGATCCTATTGTTTAAAAGCTGGAAACCTAAATAAATATATACATTCATCAGAGTTTTCCTATGGCTTCCAGTGGCAAATTTTGCTATATTTGCAGGTGCGCATCTTTCTGGTGCATCTCCTTGTCTGATCTAATTTCAGTGGTTAGGCTGGGAGCATTGTGGTTCTAGCTCGCAGAGCTCTAGGGCTAATGTCTTGGTTAGCAGATGTTACTCCCAATTTCAATCTTCTGTCCTTACCCTTTAAAGACAAGACTTTATTTGGACCTGGTCTGGCCATGATCTTTTTTTAAATTCCTGGGGAAAGGGATTTTCTTTCTTCGGGAAGTCGGAGCAATCCAGGAATTCATGGAGATCCGGTCAACCTTGGAATATAGGGAAGTATTCCTAAACTCCTTTCTCTGAATTTAAGGATGTCCCAGATCCTTGGGCAGTGGACATAGTTTCCCAGGGTTACAGAATAGAATTCAAATCTTGCCCTCCCAGGGGCAGATTTATCCTGTCAAGGATATCTGCAAACCAGGTAAAGAGAGAGGCCTTCTTAAACTGCGTTAAAGACCAATCTTCCCTAGGAGTGATTATTCCAGTTCCCGTAGAGGAACAGGGTCAAGAATTTTATTCAAATCTCTTGTGGTTCCCAAGAAGGAGGGAATTTTCAATTCCATTTTAGACCTAAAGTGTCTCAACATATTCCTCAAGGTTCCATCCTTCACACTAAAAACCATTTGTTCCATTCTTTCCTTGGTCCAAGAGGGTCAGTTCATAATGACCGTAGACCTGAAGGACGCGTATCTTCATGTTCCCATTCACAGGGATCATCACCAGTTTCTGAGGTTTGCCATTCAGGGCAAGCATTTCCAGTTTGTTGCCCTTCCTTTTGGCCTTGCTTCGGCTCCCAGAATTTTCACAAAGGTTCTGGGGGCTCTTTTGGCAGTGATCAGATCTTAGGGAATAGCGGTGGTGACTTACCTGGACAACATCTTGGTTCAAGCGTCATCTTTGCATCTAGCAAGATTTCATACTGAGATGTTGTTGTCTATTCTACGTTCCCACGGGTGGAAGTGAATCTGGAAAAGAGTTCCTTAGTACCAGGCACAAGGGTGTGTTTCTTGGGAACAAGTATAGATTCTCTATACATAAAAAAATATATTTCTGACGGATGTTAGAAAATCCAAACTTTTTGCTTCATGCCTTTCTCTCCAGTCTTCTGTTCGTCTATCAGTGGCTCAATGCATGGAGGTAATTGGTATGATGGTAGCTTCCATGGACATCATTCCTTTTGCTCGTTGCCATCTGAGACCTCTGCAGTTTTGCATGCTCAGTCAATAGATCAGAGACCATTCAGATCTCTTGCAGAGGATAGATCTGGATCCACTTTTAAGAGACTCTCTCTCATGCTGGATTTCACAGGACCATCTGTCTTGGGGCACATGCTTCCTGAGAACTTCCTGGGTGACTGTGATCATGAACGCCAGACGCCTATTGGGCTGGGGAGCAGTTTGGGGCTCCTTAAAAGCTCAGGGCCTGTGGACTCGGAAGGACTCTTCTCTTGCCATAAACATCTTAGAGTTCAGAACAATCTTAATTGACTTGACAGCTAGGCCTCAATTAGCCTTGGTCCTGTGTACCAGATTCCAGTCAGACTCATCTCCTTGGTGGCTTACATCAACCACCAGGGAGGAACTCAGAGTTCTTTAGCAATGAAGGAGGTAACATGCATTTTTCAGTGGGCAGAAGCTCATAATTCTCTCCTATCTTCTATCTACATTCCAGGGGTGGACGACTGGGAGGCAGATTTTCTGAAGCAGACAGACCTTTAATTCCGAGGAGTGGGCTCTCTGTCCGGAGGTATTCTCAAAAATAACCATCAGGTGGGAGGTCTGAAGTTGGATTTAAGGCGTCTCATCAAAATGCCAAGCTTCCAAATTATGGTCAAGTGATCCTCAAGCTGTTCTGATAGACGTTCTGGCGGTTCCTTGGAACTTTAATCCGACATACCTGTTTTCCTCAGGCTACTGCATGGCCTCCCAGGATCTGGTTTGTGTATCTGGTGAAGATGTCATCTCTTCCACCATGGAGGTTCCTATGAGGCTGGTCCTTCTACTTCAGGTTCTTTTCCTTCTTTCAAATCTAGATTCTCTGAATCTGTCTGCTTGGAGACTGAATGTCTAGTTTTGGCTAGATGTCTTTGATACCATGCTTCAGGCTCGTAAGCCTGTTACTCACAGAATTTTCCATAAAGTGTGATTCAAAGGGTTTCTCTTGGAGCAGAGTAAGGTTCCTCAAATATTGGCTTTTCTTCAGGAGGGCCTGGAGAAGGTTTTGTCATTAAGTAATCTGAAGGTTCAGATCTCTGCACTGTCTATTCTTTTGTTCAAATGTCTGGCAGATCTGACATGTGTTCAATCATTTGTTCAAGCCTTGGTCAGAATTAGGCCTGTTTTTAAACCTATTGCTCCTCCTTGGAGTCTTAATCTTGTTCTTAAAGTTTTGCAGCAGGCTCCGTTTGAGCCGATGCATTCTGTTGATATTAAATTGCTATCTTGGAAGGTTTTGTTTCTTCATGCTATTTCTTCTGCTAGCAGAGTTTCCGGACATTCGGCTCTGCAGTGTGATACCCCTTACCTTATTTTTCATGCTTATAAGGCGATCCTTCGTTCTAAGCTAGGATTTCTTCCTAAGGTAGTGTCAGATTGCAATATTAATCAGGAAATTGTTGTTCCTTCTTTTTGTCCAAATCCTTCTTCCCAGAAGGAAAGTTTTTTTGCACATCTTGGATATTGTGCGTGATCTAAAATTTTTCCTTCAAACAACTAAAGATTTTTGGCAATCTTCTGCCCTGTTCATTGTTTTCTCTGGTAAGCATAAGGGTCAGAAGGCCACTTCTACCACTCTTTCTCTCTGGTTGAGAAGTGGTATCCGGTTAGCTTATGAGACAGCTGGACAACAGCCTCCTGAGAGTATTATGGCTCATTCCACTAGAGCTGTCTCATTCTTCCTGTTTTAAAAAATAAAATAAAACATTCTACAAATGTAATTCTTTTGCCTAGGCTGAGGTTTCTTTTGGGAGAAAAGTTCTTCAAGCAGTGGTGCCTTTGGTTTATGTCCGCCTGTCTTGTTCTCCCTCCCATTCATTCTGTGTCCTCTAGCTTGGGTATTGGTTCCCACTAGTAATTGGAATAAAATTGTGGACTCTCCATGCCATAGGAAAGAAAGAAAATGTATGCTTACCTGATAAATTTCTTTCTTTCTGGGCATGGAGATTACACGACCCCGCCCTTTTGAATTTAAGATGGCAGTTCTTTAGTACAAACCTCAGGCACCTCTATACCCTTGTGTTATCTACTTTTCCATTTTCCTTTGGCCGAATAATTGAGGATTATGGGTAAGGGAAGTGACACTTAACAGCTTTGCTGGGGTGCTCTTTGCCTCCTCCTGCTGGCCAGGAGTTAAATTCCCACTAGTAATTGGAATGAAATCGTGGACTCTCCATGCTCGGAAAGAAATACATTTATCAGTTAAGCATACATTTTGTTTTTGTTAATTTATTACTGTATGTAGCATTATTTAATTTGTTGTGGTATAAAATAAAAACAATATTACAAAATGTTTCACAATGGCTAAACATATGCAAAGATGGTTTGAAGAAGTGGGTGTATTGTGGGTGGGATTAGAAGTGGCGAGTAATGTTTTGTCCTGGCTAGTAGTTTAGGAGTTGACATTTTGAACCATATATACTGTATATATATATATATATATATATATATATATATATATATATATATATATAAAAAAGAGCATATTGGTATATAAACTGTAAATAATATAAATTTAATCTGTTACCTAAGAAGACAGTTTTCTTCTTCAGATAGCCAGTGAGTCTAGAATATCTATCTATCATCTCTCTATCTCTATATTCTATCTATCTCTATATTCTCTCTATTGCATACTATACTAATTGCCATAGTGCTAACCAAACAATAGAACAAATACAAAAATGTAATATCATAATTATACTATTTCCAAGAAAAATTAGTATTTTCCTTGCACACATATGGGCCTCCATTACATATTCAGCGTCGCCCGCAAAATCCTCCGCCGCCAGATTTTACGCGATTTTGGTATTACATATACGGCGTAGCATACAAGTTACGCGCGTATATTTCACCCGTCGCCCGCAATTATTACTCCCATAAGCTAACATAGAACCGCATCGCAAATCGGTATACAATATCCAGCGCAAGGACTTACGTGGCGAAAATGGAGAAATCTTACTCCATTTTTACCTCACCATAAAAGGCAATGGCATCAAGCCTTGCGCTGAGTATGGGAGCAATGTAACTCCCGAAAATGCCTGCAAAAATAAACTAACACCTAACGCATGCGCAATGTCTATCTACCTATCAACCGCAATCCCCCACCGCAATAACTAATAAAGTCTATTAACCCCTATATCCGCCAAACACTCACCGCAAGTAATGACTAAATTATTAACCCCTAAACTGCCATAGCCCACAACGCAATTAACCTATTCAGGTTGGAACAGCCAATAGAATGCAAGGTTAATCCTATTGTCTGATTGGATCAGCCAATCGGATTGAACTTCAATCCTATTGGCTGATTGCATCAGCCAATAGGATTTTTCCTACCTTAATTCCGATTGGCTGATAGAATTCTATCAGCCAATCGGAATTAAAATGACGCCATCTTGGATGACGTCATTTAAAGGAACCTTCATTCTTCAGTTGGACGTCGAACGAAGAGGATGCTCTGCGTCGGATGTCTTCAAGATGGAGCCGCTCCTCGTCGGATGGAAGAAGATAGAAGATGCCGCTTGGATGAAGACTTCTGCCCATCTGGAGGACCTCTTCTGCCCGGATTCAATGAAGACTTCTGCCCGGATCGGATAAAGACTTCTGCCCGGCTGGGTGAAGACGACTCAAGGTAGGGTGATCTTCAAGGGGTTAGTGTTAGTTTTTTTTAAGGGGGGATTGGGTGGGTTTTAGAGTAAGGTTGGGTGTGTGGGTGGTGGGTTTTAATGTTGGGGGGGTTGTATTTCTTTTTTTACAGGTAAAAGAGCTGATTACTTTGGGGCAATGCCCCGCGAAAAGCCTTTTTAAGGGCTATTTGTAATTTAGTATAGGGTAGGTAATTTTATTATTTTGGGGGGCTTTTTTATTTTATGAGGGGGCTTAGATTAGGTGTAATTAGTTTAATTATTTTTTTATTTTCTGTAATTTAGTGTTTTTTTTGTAATTTATTTTATTTTATTTTATTGCATTTAATTTTAGGTAATTGTAGTTAATTAATTTAATTTATTTAATGATAGTGTAGTGTTAGGTGTAATTGTAACTTAGGTTAGGATTTATTTTACAGATACATTTGTATTTATTTTAACTAGGTAGCTATTAGATAGTTAATAACTATTTAATAACTATTGTACCTAGTTAAAATAAATACAAAGTTGCTTGTAAAATAAAAATAAATCCTAAAATAGCTACAATGTAATTATTAATTATATTGTAGCTATCTTAGGGTTTATTTTATAGGTAAGTATTTAGTTTTAAATAGGAATAAATTTACACCTAGATTTAGAGTTCTGCGTTAGCCTTAAAAAGCAGCGTTAAGGGGTCCTAACGCTGCTTTTTAATGCCTGCTGGTATTTAGAGTCAGGCAGGAAAGGGTCTACTGCTCACTTTTTTTCCACGACTTTTGGCTACCGCAAATCCACTTACGTCAATTGCGTATCCTATCTTTTTAATGGGATTTGCCTAACGCTGGTATTACGAGTCTTGAAAGAAGTGAGCGGTACAGCCTCTACCGCCAAGACTCCTACCGCCTAAAAAAGTCAGTAGTTAAGAGTTTTATGGGCCAGAACATAAAGCTCTTAACTACAGTGCTATAAAGTACACTAACATAAACTACCTATGAACCCCTAAACCAAAGCCCCCCACATCGCAAACCCTATAATAAAATTATTTAACCCCTAATCTGCCGACCGGACATCGCCGCCACCTACATTATACCTATGAACCCCTAATCTGCTGCCCCTAACATCGCCGACACCTATATTATATTTATTAACCCCTAATCTTCACCCCCAATGTCGCCGCCACCTACCTACACTTATTAACCCCTAATCTGCCGACCAGACATCGCCGACACTATAATAAATGTATTAACCCCTAAACCGCCGCACTCCCGCCTCGCAAACACTATAATAAATTTTATTAACCCCTAATCTGCCCTCCCTAACATCGTCGCCACCTACCAACAATTATTAACCCCTAATCTCCAGCCCCCAACGTCGCCGCTAATATAATAAAGTTATTAACCCATAAACCTAAGTCTAACCCTAACCCTAACACCCCCCTAAGTTAAATATAATTTAAATAAAACGAACTAAAATTACTATAATTAAATAAAAAACAATATTTAAAACTAAATACTAAACTAAATACTAAAACTAAATACTTACCTATAAAATAAACCCTAACATAGCTATAATATAGCTAATAGTTACATTGTAGCTATTTTAGGATTTATATTAATTTTACAGGCAACTTTGTATTTATTTTAACTAGGTAGAATAGCTATTAAATAGTTATTAACTATTTAATAGCTACCTAGTTAAAATAATTACAAAATTACCTGTAAAATAAATCCTAACCTAAGTTACAAATACACCTAACACTACACTATCAATAAAGTAATTAAATAAATTAACTACAATTATCTAAACTAAAATACAATTAAATAAAGTAAACTATAATACAAAAAAACCCACTAAATTACAAAAAATAAAAAAATATTACAAGAATTTTAATCTAATTACACCTAATCTAAGCCCCCTAATAAAATAAAAAAGCCCCCCAAAATAATAAAATTCCCTACCCTAAACTAAATTACAAAGTAATCAGCTCTTTTACCAACCCTTAAAAGGGCTTTTTGCGGGGCATTGCCCCAAAGTAATCAGCTCTTTTACCTGTAAAAAAAAATACAATCCCCCCCAACATTACAACCCACCACCCACACACCCCTACTCTAAAACCCACCCGATCCCCCCTTAAAAAAACCTAACACTACCCCATTGAAGATCACCCTACCTTGAGCCGTCTTCAGCCAGCCGGCCACCGATGGGACAGAAGAGGACATCCGGACCAGCAGACATCTTCATTCAGGCGGCATCTTCTATCTTCATCCTTCCAGAGCGAAGCAGAGCCATCTTCTATCCAGCCGACACGGAGCCATCCTCTTCTTCCGACGGACTAACGACGAATTAAGGTTCCTTTAATGACGTCATCCAAGATGGCGTCCCTCCAATTCCGATTGGCTGATAGGATTCTATCAGTCAATTGGAATTAAGGTAGGAAAAATCTGATTGGTTGATTTAATCAGCCAATCGGATTGAACTTCACCTAGAATTCTGTGTATGGATCTTAAATACTATGTGCATCTATCACACAAAGGCCGAGATTACAAGTGGAGTAAACAAATATTAGCACTATTGTGCATTATCATTGCTTGAGTTAAATCAATAGCGTTTCTACATTTGTGCTCACATAAAAAATATTAAGTATTATTAAGTATTAAAGGTAATCTTTTGAGCGATAGTCTAAGACATGCTACTGAAAGAATGTGTGTATGTATGTTTGTATGTGTATATATGAATATATATATACACATACAAATATGAATCACATTTAGGGAGACTTCACTAAGTGCCATAATTTGCATAAATAAAAGAGAGAAGCCCTAAACCTGGGAACGAACAATAGCATAATAGCTTGTTCTATGCTAGTAACCACCCAAGAAGCAGCCTCTTTTTGCTCAGCATGTGCCTTTCACAGAGAAGAACTTTCCTGAAGCATATCAGTCTGATCCTGACTTAACAGTACAGTCCAGCCCCAAAATGCAAAATAATAATGAATTAAGTGACGTTTCGGGGACAGCTCCCCTTCATCAGAGCTGTCCCCGAAACGTCACTTAGTTAATGCTACTTTTGCTTCTTTCAAGACCAGTGAGTGCTGTCTTCTGTTACCTATATCAAAACCTGCATTCAGCACCCTGGCAACGATACATCTGTTTGTGAGAGTGTACCTATCTCTGCAAGTATATATATATATATATATATATATATATATACTGTATATATATATATATATATATATATATATATACACATACAACAAACATTCACACACACATATATGCATAAACAGATTTATAAATACACACCTTTTGAGCTGGTCCCAGTTCCACACATTTATATATTATATTTTATCTCTTTAAATATATTTTAGAACATTTTTTTTCATTAATAATCATTTATTTTATGTGTAATAATAAATCTAAATATAACTGAGATACTGTATTCCCATGTAAGTTACAAGTGTTGTGTTATGTAAACTGTCAAGTGACAATGGTTTACTTCAGTTCGCCAAAAACACAAAAAATTCTAGCAGTATTTTTTGCTGAGCACAACACTTAACTATTGTGTATGGCTCACTGCTGGCACTGCTAGACCTGCCTCCATGTCAATATCTGTGTATGTATATTCTGCTTGTTCTAGTCTGATTATCCATTATTGCTTTACCCTTACCATCCGAATACATGTGTGTGTGTGTGTGTGTGTGTGTGTGACCCTGCCTGTATGACTTGACTATGCTTATTGTAAACTGTTCAGTTTAACCTCTTACTGTTTTGATATCTATGTAACCAGCTGGTTCTTAATCACTTGTACTTCAATACCTGTGTTATTTACCTGCTTAAAGGGACAGTCAAGTCCAAAAAAATCTTTCATGTTTCAATTAGGGCATGTAATTTTAAACAACTTTCCAATTTACTTTTATCCACAATTTTGCTTTGTTCTCTTGGTATTCTTAGTTGAAAGCTAAACCTAGGAGGTTCATATGCTAATTTCTTAGACCTTGAAGGCCGCCTCTAATCTAAATGCATTTTGATAGTTTTTCACCACTAGAGGGCATTAATTCACGTGTTTCATATAGATATCACTGAGCTCATGCACGTGAATTTACCATGAAGACAGCTCTGATTGACTAAAATGCAAGTCTGTCAAAAGAACTGAAATAAGGGGGCAGTCTGCTGAGGCTTAGATACAAGGTAATTACAGAAGTGAAACGTATATTATTATAACTGTGTTGGTTATGCAAAACGGGGGAATTGGTAATTAAGGGATTATCTATCTTTAAAACAACAACAATTCTGGTGTTGACTGTCCCTTTAACTGCTGCAATATATGCCAGACTTCCAGTATGTCTTGTTCCAGCTACCCAGTTTATAGTGAAAAAGGGTGTGTGTACAAGCGCTAAGGTAATCCCCAAGCTGTATCCAAACAGAGATCCTAACCAACCTCCAAAAAATATGCACAAGTAGTAAGAAGTGAATACAGCGCCAACAAGAGGCCAAGGGATAAATATACTCACAGAGAGATAAAAGAAGATTTAATGTACCATGTTAAAAAGCATCAGTAATAAAAGACTATATATAAAAAATGTAAAAAGCACATATAAATAAAATTACAAATACAGGAATATCTTACAGAAGCGGCTCAAAGGGCCAAAGCTGATAATTACAATAAAAACAGAGGTAATAACAGGTGATCAGTGTGAGTGGTACACCAGAATAAGAGTGTATACTGATAAAACAGAATTAGCCTAAGTACAACTGTAGCAAGTGCATCAAGCAAAAAACTAATAAACAATAATACAAACAATAGTGTTCAAAATTAGTGTTACAAAAATAGTGTTCCAAAAAATAGAAAAATGCACTGCAGTGCAAAAAAAGGGGGTAGCAAAATAATTGTATAAATACAATCAAATAGTGAGTTAGTGCAAATGGATATAAAAATGCTAGCTACTTAATCCAGTGAGGTTAAGATATAATTAAATAAAATACACAATATGCAATAACATAAAAAATAAAATACACAATATGCAATAACATAAAAAATAAAAAATAATAAAATATAAAATATAATCCAAAAAAGTGTTCAAAAAGTTGATCAACAAATGTTAGTGAAGAACAAAAATAAGTCAATCAAAACTAAAAAATGGAAAAAATGGGTGATGAAAAGCAAGGTGAAAGTGAGGAAATTGATTCCTTCCAATGTTAGTTACTTTGACAGATCCAAATTCCTGAGTGTGGTTGCTGAAGTAGCTGAATGGATCCTAGCACCTGTCAGCTGCTCCTATGGTATCCTAAAAAGTGTCCCTGTAAAAAAAAGAAATTCACAACATAGTGTATCTTGAGAAAGGCCCTTTTTTGAGGGCAGAAACGCGTTGACATATTGGTAAGCATTACTTTAATCTTTACTTCATTCTCATATTGGATACACTATGTTGTGAATTTCTTTTTTTACAGGGACACTTTTTAGGATACCATAGGAGCAGCTGACAGGTGCTAGGATCCATTCAGCTACTTCAGCAACCACACTCAGGAATTTGGATCTGTCAAAGTAACTAACATTGGAAGGAATCAATTTCCTCACTTTCACCTTGCTTTTCATCACCCATTTTTTCCATTTTTTAGTTTTGATTGACTTATTTTTGTTCTTCACTAACATTTGTTGATCAACTTTTTGAACACTTTTTTGGATTATATTTTATATTTTATTATTTTTTATTTTTTATGTTATTGCATATTGTGTATTTTATTTTTTATGTTATTGCATATTGTGTATTTTATTTAATTATATCTTAACCTCACTGGATTAAGTAGCTAGCATTTTTATATCCATTTGCACTAACTCACTATTTGATTGTATTTATACAATTATTTTGCTACCCCCTTTTTTTGCACTGCAGTGCATTTTTCTATTTTTTGGAACACTATTTTTGTAACACTAATTTTGAACACTATTGTTTGTATTATTGTTTATTAGTTTTTTGCTTGATGCACTTGCTACAGTTGTACTTAGGCTAATTCTGTTTTATCAGTATACACTCTTATTCTGGTGTACCACTCACACTGATCACCTGTTATTACCTCTGTTTTTATTGTAATTATCAGCTTTGGCCCTTTGAGCCGCTTCTGTAAGATATTCCTGTATTTGTAATTTTATTTATATGTGCTTTTTACATTTTTTATATATAGTCTTTTATTACTGATGCTTTTTAACATGGTTCATTAAATCTTCTTTTATCTCTCTGTGAGTATATTTATCCCTTGGCCTCTTGTTGGCGCTGTATTCACTTCTTACTACCAGCTACCCAGTTTACCATTTACTGGCTAATTTTATATAATCACATTACCTCAGCCTCACCTCTTGCTTCAGTTACAGTGTTTGTTATTTCTAGACTACACCTATATATACTAATTTCTTTGCTGCATTATTATATATATTCCCCAGCTTGCTGAATCAACTGTTAAACATATTATTGACATTATATTTGTGTCTAACCTCTTCACATTTTAAACAGTGGGTCCAGTACTAAGATTATACAAACACATTGTTGTATCATAATAATAACGTGAAATCAACAGGTATCATGACAAGGTTTTTGTGTTTCCATTAGTTAAGGAGACATTGTATTAGAAGAATGCCCTGCCAACCATGTGAAACAGCAGCATTTAAACATGTTCAAAATATTTTTGTTTTTAAAAAATGTAAGAAAAGGTGTTAAAATGTAAATTAAAGTTTCTACTGTATCAGTTGTATAGGTCCTGCTAATGTACATAACAACAATTCCCAAAACTTTGCTGGTGTAGAGGGACACATCTGCCAGCCTGAAAACAATGGTATATACTGTACAGTATTATTAAAAAAAACTTAAATAAGCTAAGTGGTAAAGTCTATAACAAATATCCTGTCACATATAATAAGATAAAGATGGAGTCATCTTTAATCTCATTTTTTAAAAACAATTTCACTGCATATGATGACACTACAATTGACTTAGGCCCTAATATTTAAAACATTGATAGTCTAAAAATTGGGCTGAACCTCATTGTGCTGAAGAGTGACGATGTGTCTCCCATAGGATATCATAGGGGTCACAACTTCAGCAAAAGTCTGCTGACATCGCCACTGAGCTGTAATGGATTGGGGGGGGGTATTTAAAGTGTGTTTATACAAAATAGACTGCATCAGTGAAAATAAATAACGTTTTAGTATAGTAACATTTCAAATTATGCCTATTTATATTCAGTTTCTCTGTACATTCACTAGATTTGTCATACTGGGAAATAACAAAATGTATGCTTACCAGACAAATTCCTTTCTTTCCTAGCAGGGAGAGTCCACGACTTCATTCATTACTGTTGGGAATATCAACACCTGGCCACCAGGAGAAGGCAAAGACACCCCAGCCAAGTGTTATAAATATCCCTCCCACTTCCCCTATCCCCCCAGTCATTCGGCCAAGGGAACAAGGAAAAGCTAGAGAAACATTAGGGTATAGAGGTACAAGAAGAAAAAATAACAGGGATGTCGCATAGAAAATATTACGGGCGGGGTCGTAGACTCTCCCTGCCAGGAAAGAAAGGAATTTATCTTGTAAGCATACATTTTTTTTTCTTTCCAAAGGCAGGGAGAGTCCACGACTTCATTCATTACTGTTGGGAACCAATGCCCAAGCTCCAGAGGACACTGACTGAAGAAAAAAGGAAGGGCAACAAGGAAAGGCGGGCCCTAATCTGAGGGCACACTTTTCTCCTAAAAGCTGCCTCCCCAGGAGCAAAGACATCAAATTAATAGAATTTTGAAAAAGTATGTAAGGAGGACCAGGTAGCCGTCTTACAAATCTGATCCATGGAAGCTTCATTCTTGAAAGTCCAGGAAGAAGAAACTGCTCTAGTGGAATGAGACGTTATCCTCTCAGCAGGCTGTTGTCCAGCTGTCTCATAAGCCAAACGGATGATACTTCTCAGCCAGAAAGATAATGAAGGTGCAGTGGCCTTCTAACCCCTGTGCTTACCAGAATATAATACAAACAAAGAAGAGGATTGCCTGAAATCCTTATTAGCCTGAAGATAGAATTTTAAGGCATGCACAACATCCAGATTGTGGAGCAAACATTCCTTTGAGGAAGAAGGATTAGAACAAATTTTTGATTGATGTTGCGATTCGAGACTACCTTAGGTAGGAAACCTTAGTGCGTAAAACCGCCTCATCAGCATGAAAAATAAGGTATGGCGGATCACACTGTAAAGCAGAAATCTCAGAGAATCTGCAAGCTGAGGCAATAGCCAACAAAAACAAAACCTTCCAGGATAGAAGCTTAAGGTCAACAGAATGCATAGGCTCAAACAGAGCCTGCTGCAAAACACGATGAACAAGGTTGAGGCTCCAAGGAGGAGCAACAGGTTTAAACACAGGCCTGATCCTAGCCAGAGCCTGAACAAAAGACTGCACGTCTGGAAGATCCGCTAAACTCTTGTGCAGTAAGACCTACAGGGCTTAGATCTGACCCTTCAGAGAACTGTCGGATAAACTCTTTTCCAAACCATCTTGGAGAAAGGCTAGAGTTTGGGTAATCTTCACCTGGTGCCATGGGAGACTGCGTTCCTCAAACCAATGAAGGTAAGTACGCCAAACCTTGTGGTAAATATGGTGAGTGATCGGCTTGCGAGTCTGGATTAAAATGTCTATCACTCTATCCGACAAACCTCTCTTGGATAAGACTAAACATTAAATTTCCACGCAGTCAGTCTCCGAGAATCGAGATTTTGATGTAAAAAGGGGACATTCTTATTAGGTCCACAAACAAAGTCCTTTGTGGCCACGAAGGAGCTATTAGTATCACCGGAGCCTGCTCCTGATTGATGCGAGACACTACTTGAGGAAGAAGGGCCATTGGAGGAAAAAGATATATGAGACTGAACCTCCATGGAACCGCTAATGCATCTACTAATTTCGCTTAAGGATCCCTCAATCTCGATCCGTATCTAGGTAGCTTTGTATTGAGATGAGAAACGATGAGGTCTATCTCCGAAACTCCCCATCTGAGAGTTATCTCTGAGAATACCTCGGGGTGGAGAGCCCACTCCCCAGGTGAAAGGATTGTCTGCTGAGGAAGTCCGCTTCCCAGTTGTCCACCCCCCAGGATGTAAATCGCGGACAGAAGATAGTTGTGAGATTCCACCCATTGAAGAATTTGAGACACCTCTATCATTGCTAGGGAGCTTCTTGTTCCTCCTTGGTGGTTGATGTAATGCCACCAAGGTTATATTGTCTGATTAGAATCTGATATACCAGGCAGAACAGAGCAAGGACCATGCCCTTAGAGCATTGTAAATTGCCAGAAGCTCCAATATATTGATTGGAAGAGCTGATTCTTCTCAGGACCACGTCTCCTGAGAGGCTGGCATCTGTCGTCACGATTTCCCAGGATGGTCTCAAGAAGCACGTGCCTAAGGCCAGGTGCTCTTGACAAAGCCACCAAGAGAGAGAGTATCTCGTCAGATTGTGCAGAACAATTTGTTTAAACAGGTTTAGGTGATCTTTGTTCCACTGACTCAACATGCATAGTTGTAGAGGTCTGAGATAGAATCAAGCAAAAGGAATAATGTCCATGGAGGACACAATGAGAGCACTTACCTCCATGCACTGAGCAACCAAAGGACTTAGTGTGATTTGAAGAGACAGACATGCTGCCAATGGCTTTGAGCGTCTTTGATCTGTCAGAAAGATCTTCATCGATAATGATGCAGCCCTACTAGGCATAATCCCTCAAAGTAATATAAAGGACTTACCCTCCAGGAACAAAGCTGTGGAGCAGACACGGCACCTCAAGGTCTGATAGTCTCAATAAACACATCTGACAGGGACCTGAAGATAAGGAGAAAACAGTGTAAAATGATAACACTGATTTCCCAGGAGGTGATAGCTTTAATGGGACAGTATACACCAATTTTCATATAACTGCATGTAATAGACACTACTATAAAGAATAATATGAAAAGATACTTATATAAAAATCCAGTATAAATCTGTTTAAAAACTTACTTAGAAACTTCCAGTTTAGCTCTGTTTAAAAGGTTACTGGAACACCCACTGCAAGTGGGAAATATCAGACACCCCCCCTTCCCCTTCCATTGCATATGAAAAGACCCTTTACACAAACAGAAGCAAGCTGGAGTAGGTATACGTCAGTATTCTCCTAAAACTTTGGGGCTTGGTTAGGAGTCCAAAAATTAGAGCAATGTTATTTAAAAATAAGCAAAACTATCCATTAAAAAAAAAAAAAACTTTTTGGGCTATATAAATAGATCAACTACAAAATATTTATGAAAAGAAAAAATGAGTGTATAATGTCCCTTTACATCTAGATAGTGGTCAGAGATCATTCCCTGCGAGATCTTGAGCCAGCGTTCACCACAACTCTCACTGAGAGGATTACGTGGTTACTCACACCTCTCAGTCCCTTGAAGGGAACATACCCATTAATGGACTAAAAATTTTCTTCTAACACTTCTTTGTCATCCTTCTATAGTGACGAAATGCAAAGAATGACTGGGGTGATAGGGGAAGTGGGAGGGATATTTATAGCCTTTGGCTGGGGTGTCTTTGCCTCCTCCTGGTGGCCAGGTGTTGATATTCCCATCAGTAATGAATGAATTTGCGGACTATCCCTGCCTTTGGAAAGAAATCCCACTGAAAAGCAGGCGAGACTGATATGGCTTAAAGAGATAGCTAAAATAAAGGTTCTCCCATGAAACACCCTTGAAACTCCCACAAAACACCTTTATATTCGTCACATCTTCGATACACTTTGTTATTAAAGGCAAAAACAAAAAACTTCCTATTAAAACTATAGGAGCTGAGGACTGTATTGTATAATGTTAGAATATGTATGTAAACTTTTGGTAGAACGAATAGTCCTGTGGACATTTGTTTTGGACAATCGAATGTTGATAAGAATAAAATTCCATTAAAATTCGGTAATCAAATGTTATTTCTGGTTTTTGAATGTTTATAATTAGATTAAATATCCACATTCGAAATTTCAAATGTAACATTTGATTTACACATACTATTCAGAAGTTCAATAGTTCATGTAGTAGGGAATTTACGGCTAGATTAAGAGTTTTGTTGGTAAGGACCCGCGTAGCTAACGCTGGCTTTTTTCTGGCCGCACCTTTAAAATAACTCTGGTATTGAAAGTCCATATAATGTCAGCGTTAGGCTCCAAAAAAGGAGCGTAGAGCATATTTAACGCAACTGCAACTCTCGATACCAGAGTTGCTTACGGACGCGGCCAGCCTCAAAAACGTGCTCGTGCACGATTCCCCCATAGGAAAAAATGGGGCTGTTTGAGCTGAAAAAAAACCTAACACCTTCAAAAAAGCCGAGTTCAGCTCCTAATGCAGCCCCATTATTTGCTATGGGGAAACACTTCCTACGTCTGCACCTAACACTTTAACATGTACCCCGAGTCTAAACACCCCTAACCTTAACTTATTAACCCCTAATCTGCCGCCCCCGCTATCGCTGACCCCTGCATATTATTATTAACCCCTAATCTGCCGCTCCGTAAACCGCCGCTACTTACATTATCCCTATGTACTCCTAATCTGCTGCCCCTAACACCGCCGACCCCTATATTATATTTATTAACCCCTAATCTGCCCCCCACAACGTCGCCTCCACCTGCCTACACTTATTAACCCCTAATCTGCCGACCGGACCTGAGCGCTACTATAATAAAGTTATTAACCCCTAATCCGCCTCACTAACCCAATAATAAATAGTATTAACCCCTAATCTGCCCTCCCTAACATCGCCGACACCTAACTTCAATTATTAACCCCTAATCTGCTGACTGGAGCTCACCGCTATTCTAATAAATGTATTAACCCCTAAAGCTAAGTCTAACCCTAACACTAACACCCCCCTAAGTTAAATATAATTTTAATCTAACGAAATTAATTAACTCTTATTAAATAAATTATTCCTATTTAAAGATAAATACTTACCTGTAAAATAAATCCGAATATAGCTACAATATAAATTATATTTATATTACAGCTATTTTAGGATTAATATTTATTTTACAGGTAACTTTGTATTTATTTTAACAAGGTACAATAGCTATTAAATAGTTAAGAACTATTTAATAGCTAAAATAGTTAAAATAATTACAAATTTACCTGTAAAATAAATCCTAACCTAAGTTACAATTAAACCTAACACTACACTATCAATAAATTAATTAAATAAAATACCTATAATTATCTACAATTAAACCTAACACTACACTATCAATAAATAAATTAAATACAATTCCTACAAATAAATACAATGAAATAAACTAACTAAAATACAAAAAATAAAAAAGAACTAAGTTACAAAAAATAATAAAATATTTACAAACATTAGAAATATATTACAACAATTTTAAACTAATTACACCTACTCTAAGCCCCCTAATAAAATAACAAAGCCCCCCAAAATAAAAAAAATGCCCTACCCTATTCTAAATTACTAAAGTTCAAAGCTCTTTTACCTTACCAGCCCTGAACAGGGCCCTTTGCGGGGCATGCCCCAAGAAGTTCAGCTCTTTTGCCTGTAAAAAAAACATACAATACCCCCCCCCAACATTACAACCCACCACCCACATACCCCTAATCTAACCCAAACCCCCCTTAAATAAACCTAACACTAAGCCCCTGAAGATCTCCCTACCTTGAGTCGTCTTCACCCAGCCGAGCAAAATTCTTCATCCAAGCGGAGCAAGAAGAGGTCCTTCATCCAGTAGAAGTCTTCATCCAAGCAGAAGAGGTCTTCCATCCGATTGCAGGATGCTGCCGCTCCGCTCCGGATGGATGACGATAGAAGATGCCTCTTGGATGAAGACTTCAATCGGATGGAAGATCTCTTCTGCCCCGCTTGGATGAAGACTTCTACCGGATGGAGGACCTCTTCTTGCTCCGCTTGGATGAAGAATTTGGCTCGGCTGGGTGAAGACGACTCAAGGTAGGGAGATCTTCAGGGGCTTATTGTTAGGTTTATTTAAGGGGGGTTTGGGTTAGATTAGGGGTATGTGGGTGGTGGGTTGTAATGTTGGGGGGGGTATTGTATGTTTTTTTTTACAGGCAAAAGAGCTGAACTTCTTGGGGCATGCCCCGCAAAGGGCCCTGTTCAGGGCTGGTAAGGTAAAAGAGCTTTGAACTTTAGTAATTTAGAATAGGGTAGGGCATTTTTTTTATTTTGGGGGGCTTTGTTATTTTATTAGGGGGCTTAGAGTAGGTGTAATTAGTTTAAAATTGTTGTAATATATTTCTAATGCTTGTAAATATTTTTTTATTTTTTGTACTTTAGTTAGTTTATTTCATTGTATTTATTTGTAGGAATTGTATTTAATTTATTTATTGATAGTGTAGTGTTAGGTTTAATTGTAACTTAGGTTAGGATTTATTTTACAGGTATATTTGTAATTATTTTAACTATTTTAGCTATTAAATAGTTCTTAACTATTTAATAGCTATTGTACCTGGTTAAAATAATTACAAAGTTACCTGTAAAATAAATATTAATCCTAAAATAGCTATAATATAATTATAATTTATATTGTAGCTATATTAGGGTTTATTTTACAGGTAAGTATTTATCTTTAAATAGGAATAATTTATTTAATAAGAGTTAATTAATTTCGTTAGATAAAAATTATATTTAACTTAGGGGGGTGTTAGTGTTAGGGTTAGACTTAGCTCTAGGGGTTAATACATTTATTAGAATAGCGGTGAGCTCCAGTCGGCAGATTAGGGGTTAATAATTGAAGTTAGGTGTCGGCGATGTTAGGGAGGGCAGATTAGGGGTTAATACTATTTATTATTGGGTTAGGGAGGCGGATTAGGGGTTAATAACTTTATTATAGTAGCGCTCAGGTCCGCTCGGCAGATTAGGGGTTAATAAGTGTAGGCAGGTGGAGGCGACGTTGAGGGGGGCAGATTAGGGGTTAATAAATATAATATAGGGGTCGGCGGTGTTAGGGGCAGCAGATTAGGGGTACATAGCTATAATGTAGGTGGCAGATTAGGGGTTAATTATTGTAGGTAGGTGGCGGCGACGTTGTGGGGGGCAGGTTAGGGGTTAATAAATATAATATAGGGGTCGGCTGTGTTAGGGGCAGTAGATTAGGGGTATATAAGGATAACGTAGGTGGCGGTCGGCAGATTAGGGGTTAAAAAAATTTAATCGAGTGGCGGCGATGTGGGGGGACCTCGGTTTAGGGATACATATGTAGTTTATGGGTGTTAGTGTACTTTAGAGTACAGTAGTTAAGAGCTTTATGAACCGGCGTTAGCCCAGAAAGCTCTTAACTACTGACTTTTTTCTGCGGCTGGAGTTTTGTCGTTAGAATTCTAACGCTCAATTCAGACACGACTCTAAATACCGGAGTTAGAAAAATCCCATTGAAAAGATAGGATACGCAATTGACGTAAGGGGATCTGCGGTATGGAAAAGTCGCGGCTGAAAAGTGAGCGTTAGACCCTTTTTTGACTGACTCCAAATGCCGGAGGTAGCCTAAAACCAGCGTTAGGAGCCTCTAACGCTGGTTTTCACGGCTACCGCCAAACTCCAAATCTAGGCCTTAGTAAATTGATGCATAATAGATACGAATATACCAATTTGAATGTTTCTATTTCCAATATTGCATAATTCGAATATTACATTTAAAGGAAAAGTTAACTATAACGTACCGCTATGCAGACTCTTAAATAACTTCGAAATTTAGTTAGACCTTCATTCATATTTTTTTTACAGCTTAACTAGTAAACTAAAAATTCTACCTTTTTAGACTGATAGCTTCTCACGCCGTAACTGGCTTTAAAAAAAAAAATGTTTTGAAATGACGAATATCTTTCTAATCATTTCTATTGGTCCCCCACTGGTGTCCCAACTGACAAGTTCTACTCCCACAATTAAAAATGCACATGCGACCCACATGCGCATTCTGAGTTCTCCATTTTCGGATCGTCGTTTCATTGATTCAATGTGTATCACTGTGTCTCAGTGTTTCCCTACGCCTGCGCAATTTATTGAAGATTGACAAGAACGTGCACGGAGGTACACGTAAGAGCGGGTGGGACCGCTCATGTGCTGAAGAGTAATAGCAGGAAATGAGCGGGTGGGCGGAGGAAGCACTTACAGCGGTATTGGAATTTATATAAAAAAATCTTCAAAAGACGAATTATTTAAAAAAAAAAAGTTAGCAACTCACTTAATCTAGATATGATTAGTCAATGTCATTGATCTTGAACAAAAAAAATTTACTTTCACTTTAAAGAGAGCATTAGAAATACTATAACAAATATATTGATTCAAATTATTCTAAGTTGAAATATTGCATATTCGAATCTAATTTTTAGAAAAATCAGAAATGAGTATTACTTTTAAAGAAAGCATTAGAAATACTATTACATTAAACAAATGTTGGAATGTTGTGCAGACATTCGAAATTCTAAATGAACGAACGAATGTGTTAAAATTTGTTTCATTTTTCAAATGTTGCAAATTATTCGCCCATCCCTATGAGGGTGGGAGTAAAATGTGGGAGAAGTAGCAGGATACGTGTATTTAGGACCATATAAAGTTCCATAACTACTCTGTAGAAATCACTCAAAATTGGGACTTTGATACAATGGGGCCGAATTATCAAGCTCCGAATGGAGCTTGATGCCCCTGTTTCTGCATGAGACTTCAGGCTTGCTGGAAACAGCAGTTATGAAGCAGCGGTCTTAAGACCGCTGCTCCATAACTGGTCTCCCTGCTCTGAGGCTGCGGACATCAATCCGCCCGATCCTATACGATCGGGCTGATTGACACCCCTGCTAGCGGCTGATTGGTAGCAAATCTGCAGGGGGCGGTATTGCACAAGCAGTTCACAAGAACTGCTTGTGCAATGATAAATGCGTATGCTGTCGGCATTCATCAATGTCTGTCGGACATGATCCGCTGAGCGGATCATGTCGGACAGACCGATGATAAATCGGCCCCTATGTGTTTTCCAACAACAGCTAAATGGGATTTTATAGGGGAGATGTTAGAGAGAAAACCTTCCAAAAATGTATTTGCAAACATTTGCATGATTTACAGCATTCTGGATAGCAATAACTGTATAGCAAGTCACTGGGACACATTCAAGCAGGCTCCTGAGGGTCCTCACAGTTAAGACGAGTCTGTGTTGAAATTCATTGAGGATCACTTTACTTATCTTTTCTGGCCAATTACTAGTGTGCATTCCATTCATTAGCATATATAGTTGTAAATGGCCCAATACATGATATCTGCAACAGCAAAGGAGGACCACTAGCAACGTAAAGAAACAATAATTAATATAGAAAAATTTGTTTGCAAAAGGGGTTTGTAAATCCATGTAATTGGTTAAATATTCACGTCTGTTTTGTTATGAAACATAGAAACATAGAAACATAGATATTGACGGCAGATAAGAGCCATAGGCCCAGCAAGTCTGCCCGACCTTACCTAACAGTATAAACTTATCTTGGGTGTAAGAGAGGCGCTGTGTAAACAGCTGAGAGAACTAACAATAGCTAAAAAAGATTGAATAAAAATATCTCAATATGTATAATACAATGTATCGTAAGATTAGATATATATCAATATGTATAATAAAAAACCAACATAGAAAGGGATAATATAAACTAGTTTAATAAAAGGCAATAATAAATAACAATAGTAAGTTGTGGCCACAACTAAATAAAATAATGAAGAAAAATTAGCAGCATAGATTTACAATTCACAATTTTAACGCTATTAAGTAACTAGGACGGTTCAGCGATGTAGTGTCACTTAGATAAGGTGCAATACTAAGCCTCCTGTAAGTAAATAAGACTGAAATAATTGGCTTGTAATTTCTCCGATAATGTCCGTATGTGATTTAAATCTGGTGAGTTAGGGTATCCTTTGTGAATGAAAGAGTCCCGTTGAAAGTGTGTAGGCAAATTCCTACACACTTTCAACGGGACTCTTTCATTCACAAAGGATACCCTAACTCACCAGATTTAAATCACATACGGACATTATCGGAGAAATTACAAGCCAATTATTTCAGTCTTATTTACTTACAGGAGGCTTAGTATTGCACCTTATCTAAGTGACACTACATCGCTGAACCGTCCTAGTTACTTAATAGCGTTAAAATTGTGAATTGTAAATCTATGCTGCTAATTTTTCTTCATTATTTTATTTAGTTGTGGCCACAACTTACTATTGTTATTTATTATTGCCTTTTATTAAACTAGTTTATATTATCCCTTTCTATGTTGGTTTTTTATTATACATATTGATATATATCTAATCTTACGATACATTGTATTATACATATTGAGATATTTTTATTCAATCTTTTTTAGCTATTGTTAGTTCTCTCAGCTGTTTACACAGCGCCTCTCTTACACCCAAGTTTTTGTTTCCTTTATTGGACTGAGTAGGGAGATATCAGTCTTATTTAGAGAGGCTAAGAGGGTTAGACTTAGTCCAGACTCTTGTTTTTTGATTGTTCAGTATAAACTTATCTAGTTCGTAGGATAGCCTTATGCTTGTCCCATGCATTTTTAAAGTCCCCCACAGTGTTTGTTGCTACTACCTCTTGAGGAAGTTTATTCCATAAATCAATCACTCTTTCTATAAAGAAGTGCTTCCTCAAATTACTCCTGAATCTACTACCCTTTAGCATGAGCTTATGACTCCTTGTTCTTGAATTTTCCATTTTATGTAAAATACCCACAGCCTCAGTTTTACTAAACCCTTTAATGTACTTGAAAGTTGCTATCATATCACCTCTTTCCCTTCTCTCCTCTAAGCTATACATATTTAGGTCATTGAGCCTATCCTGGTAAGTTTTATTTTTTAGACCATGTACAATTTTGGTAGCCCTCCTTTGCACATATTCAAGTTTGTTAATATCCTTCTGAAGATATGGCCTCCAGAACTGCACACAATACTCAAGATGAGGCCTAACTAATGATCTATAAAGTGGCATAAGAACCTTACTATTTCTACTGCAAATACCTCTACCAATACATCCAAGCATTCTGTTAGCCTTACTCGCTGCATTACTACGTTGTTTACTAAGTTTTAAATCATCTGAAATAATAATTCCCAAGTCCTGTTCCTCATCTGTAACAGTCAGTAAAGTGTCATTGAGTCTGTAATTAACATTTGGATTTTTCTTCCCTAAATGCATTATTTTACACTTTGCTGTGTTAAACTTTAGATCCCAGTCGTTTGTCCAATCCTCCAATTGTTGTATATCACTTCTCATTTTGTCTACCCCCCCTGGAACATCCACTCTGTTACAAATTTTTGTATCATCTGCAAAGAGACATACTTTCCCCTGTAGCCCTTTGCTGATATCGCAGATAAATATGTTAAACAAAACAGGCCCCAGAACTGACCCCTGAGGAACACCTCTAGTAACAGCCCCCTCTGCTGAATGAACTCCATTTACTAAGACACTTTGTTTTCTGTCCTTAAAGGGACAGTTTACTCAAAAATTTTCTCCCCTTTAATTTATTCCCAATGATCCACTTTACCTGCTGGAGTGTATTAAATTGTTTACAAGTAGCTCCTTTACCCTTATATTGACATTTGAAATAGTTGATTTAGCATGTGGTATCCCCACCTATTCTGAAAGTTTGTGGCCGCAGGTCCAAGCTATAGATAAGCTTTGTAAACACAGCCAGCAGAAGAGATTACACTCCTAGTGGGATATAGCAGAGATAAGGTAATACAATGTTGATTTTACAATGTTCTCTCCAAGTACTGGTGATTGTTTTATGGACAGATATAATATAAAGAAGAATGTATATGTACACAATGTGTTACAGTAATGAGGTCTGATTATACCTACAAGCTCAACCCATTTTATTAGGTTGTGGCTTCAAAACACAAAATCAGAGCATTAATATACACAAATAAACCTTAAAAAGCAAATTTTCATACATTTTTACTCTGCAGTTGGTAAAAAAAGCAATTGTAAACACATTAAGGGAAAAACTATTTTACAGTATACTGTTCCTTTAAGCCAGCATTCCACCCAGTTCGCAATTTTTGAATCTAGACCAAGGAGATAAAGTTTGTGAATTAGTTTATTGTGTGGGACGGTGTCAAATGCTTTGCTGAAATCTAGATATGCTACATCAACTGCTCCACCCTTGTCTAATACTTTTGTTACATAATCAAAGAAGTCAATTAGATTAGTCTGACATGATCTCCCTGAAGTAAAACCATGCTGATTTTGGTCCTCTAAATTGTTTGTCTTTATGTAAATCATAATTCTTTCTTTTAAGAGGCTTTCCATTAATTTCCCTACTACTGAAGTTAAACTAACTGGCCTGTAGTTGCCAGATTCTTCTCTACTGCCCTTTTTATGAAGAGGTATTACATTTGCTATTCTCCAATCATCTGGGACAGCTCCTGTTAATAATGACTGATTAAACAGATCAGTTAATGGGACAGTTAGCACTGATCGAAGTTCTTTTAAAACCCTTGGATGAATATTATCAGGACCCACTGCCTTTTTAACATTTATTTTTGATAATGCTAACAAAACCTCATCCTCTGTAAAATGATTACTGTTAAGCTTGTTTCTATTTTTAGTAGCATCCCTTAATGTAGACATTGTATCTTCACAATCTTTAGTGAAAACAGAACAGAAGTAATCATTGAGACAGTCTGCAATCTGCTTATCTCCTTCTATTATTCTACCATCAACTGATTTCAACTTTACTATTAGTACCTTATTTTTTCTTCTTTCACTGATATATCTAAAGAATGTTTTGTCCCTATGTTTTACTGACTGTGCTATCTTCTCTTATGCATGAGCTTTAACCTTCCTAATTAACTGCTTAGTCTTTTTTTGTTGGAGTCTCCATATTTTCATATCATCATCTGCTTGTGTGTGTCTGTAATTTTTATAAGCTATCTTTTTTGTAGTGTTGCTGAATAGAACAATAGAATTTATTTTGGAAGATGGGAGTGAGGGGCTGGCCATGGGTGTTCCGGAACATTCTTGATGCACAATAAGGAGTTTTCAAAACCGTGACTATGCATGCAGGAGTTAGAAAAATGTGATTGCCCAAGTGAAATATCTTCTCTTGTGTACAGGTTTTATTATGTCAATGCTGATAGGGTTGTAATGTTTTTCATTTTCTTTCAAGTTTTCTTTTGTGTATATGTTTAGAGATGTTTTACAGAGGGTGTTTTTTCATTTTTGTTTTGTAATGTTTTTTTTAATTTGTGATGCCGTTATCATTGACAGTGGAAGTATTTCTATGAGGCGAGCAGTTTATGCTTGTGAGACAAAAGCGGCTCCATTGATTTCAGGGGCAGATACAAATCGTTCTGAGTTTAAAGAGTGTACAAATTATTTTTTATTGAATCAAGGCCATATATTTAGGCATTTAGTATAAACTGGATGTACACAAGTATATGTGTGGATAAAGAATGTTTTTTTTCTATTAGTATATTATAGAAATGAAAAAAACTTTGTACAAACTAATTTTTCCCCCTTTACACTAAAGCACTTCAAGTAAAATCAATACGAGATGTAGTGAAGCGTTGAAGGTCAATATTTTCCTCATAAAAATACATCATTTTAAGCTTGTTTATCATTATATAAAGTAGTTATCCAGCCACCCACTAGTGGATAGAATGGTCTATTTAATTGTTTTTATATTGCAAAACAAGCGCTTAGTTGTATGATTCAAGATCATGTTGAGCAGTATTGGTCAACTGCATTATTTTTAAAGATGGGTTAATTTGTCACCAAGAGCAACAAACCTGCCTTTGCTGAAACATTTTAGACCTCAGGCTTACAGTGATATTGTCCTCTGTTAATATACTTATTTTTCTGAGATAAGCTGCTGCATTAAACTCTAAAAACAGATTGTCTCTTCTACTCTCTAAAAACACAAATCATTGTAGGACTGGCTATATAGGCTCCCATTCTTCTACAAACAATCTAAACAAGCCACACCCATTTCACAACACATCCAGTTTATAATATAGCCCTTCCAAATCTTCTACCATTAACTTACAGCACATGATACATTAAAGGGACAGCCCATTCATAATTAAACTTAAATGATTCAGATAGAGCAAGTAATTTTGAACAACTTTCCAATTTACTTTTATCATCAAATTTGTTTTGTTCTCTTGGTATTCTATTCTCTAACCTAGGTAGGCTCATATGCTAATTTCTAAGGCCTTGAAGGATGCCTCTTACCTGAATACATTTTGAAAGTGTTTCTCAGGTAGAGGGCGTTAGTTCATGTGTGCCATATAGATCACATTGGGCTCACGCCCATGGAGTTACTTATGAGAGGGCACTGATTGGCTACAATGCAAGTCTGTCAAAAGTATGGAAATAAGGAGGCAGTCTGCAGAGGCTTAGATACAAGGTACCAGGAATCTGTGAAAGGATCACAAAGAAAGAGGGTGCCTCCTAGTGCAACACAGCGGGATTGATAAAATAGCAAATCTTGTGATAAAATAATACTCCAAACGGAAGCAGCACCAATGTGCTAATTGACACAGGCTGGGGAATCACAGTGACCCAGCTACACTGATCCTGCAGCAGGATGATGGGATCTAGGATATCCAAGCAATGAGGTGGAAAGGATAGGCTCAGGTTTCCATAAAATACAGCATATTTATTAAAATGAATAATAAAAACAGATGGGTGTATAGACTTCACCCAAAATATAAAAACAAATGTTGAGACAGATCGCAACGCGTTTCTCAGCCCAACTGGCTGTTTCCTCAGGCATCTATTTAACTAATGGAAGCTCTGACCTTTTAAGACTGTGGGTATACCTAACAACCCCTCCCACCACATGTTAAAACAATTAACAATTAACTGATGACAACACAGTCCAGCATATATTAAATATAATCATTTACACAGATAAATACATAATTCTTGTACATGTTAACATACACTAAAATAAAAAGTTATCATTTTGGTGTTATCTAATAAAACAATATAAAGTCAAAAATAAAAATAAGTATTATAAAAACACAATGACCTACAGCTTTGAGCAATCAAAAAAATGTTGGCTCCATAGGGGTGAATGTTTGTGCACATAATTGCAAATCATTGCAAATCCTATCTTATTCCATTCTCTATGAACAGATCAAAGCCTTGATATTTGTGTTTATACAAAAATATATATTTTTATATGCGATCTTTAAAGTTGGCTAAGATCAAAGGATAATATAGTCTCATCTGATACATTTATGTATCATTTGTGTATCATTTTTGTGAAGTTATATTGTTTGTTATCAATATACATTTTTTTATATATGTGTTAAATTAATCTATGATATACTAGATATTGGGAGTGAAAAAAATCCATGCGAAACTATTAGTATGATTGATAACAGTACAAGTGGCCCTCACTTTACAACAGTTCAATTTACACTGTTTCAGAATAACAACCTTTTTTCCAGTCATGAGACTGCTATTGAAAAGCATTGAGAAGCAGTGCATTTATTAAAATAGCCAGTAGGTGGAGCTGCCCGCTTGTGTTACAGCAAAGCCAAGCAAGCTGAAATTAATCAGTTTAACCAGACCTGAGCTATCGAGCAGATTTCAAAGGAACAAGATCTTCATGTCTATAAATCAGTCCAGATTGGAATGCATAGAAAGAACTGTTTACAGAAAAATGCAAGTTAAGTCTGTGTTGTGTGATTATTTTATTAGGTTTATAATGCTGTTTAGCAAATGTTTTTGTTCATTTAACTTAGTTTAATTATATATACTGTGTTGTGTGATTATTTTATTAGGTGTATAATGCTGTTTAGCATTTAAAGTCTTCATTTCAAAGCTTTAAAAATAATGTATTAGGTGTTTCTTATGACAATTTTAAGAGGGGCCTGGAACCTATCTCCCTCACTGGGTTTCAATTTGCAATGGTTTTGATTTACAACCATTCCTTCTGGAACCTAACCCCGGCGTAAACTGAGGGCTACCTGTACCTTATTCGCAAACTCTTATAAGTTTGTTGGCCTCAAATGAAGCTTTGTTTGTTTGTGCGGTGATGTCTGACGTATTTAGTGGTGTGTGTAGGTATAGTGAATGGGAGTGCATAATTGGTTGTGAACCGAAGAGGTGTGGACCTAAAAATGAGAGTGATTATACGATTGGGTCTATCTGTGGGGTGTGTGCATGTATGACCAGCACGTTAAGTGATGTGTCAATGGGGGCGTGTGTTTGAAAGTGATCTATTGGTGGAACTACGTGGTGGGTGTGTTACTAATGACATCATGTGTATCGTAGAATAACATTGATTAAAAATAAGTATAGTGATTCATAAAGCTATATTATGTGCGATCAGTTGTACGCATGGGGATAAGAGTGTTGTTTGAACCTAGCAGTAATGTATGCTCAGTAAAATGTCTTGAAAGGACAGACACCTCATAGAGAGGTATATAACCACGTAAACATGACGTTACAGGTTGTGGCTATAGGTATGTGCAAGTGGATGTAATGTGAGATCAAAAATTCAGATTGTTAACAATTGCTCAGGTGAAGTGAAAGTGAAAATAAAGAATGAATAATGACAACGGATATATAGATTGCCATATACAGATGAGTCACCTTAACTACTGAAAGTACAAGGACAATCCTGATAATTGGACTTTGTCTAACAACACCTCATAAAGACTCAGCTAAGTTATTTATACACTTTGGAGTGATCTATGACTGATGATTTTAGTCGCCTGTTTGTATTGTATGTTTATGTATATTGATTATACAGGCCACACTGTGACCACCTGTTTATTTAAACTGTATTGTACCACACTTACAGATTGTTCTACTTGATAGATCCAAACACCCTGTACTCTCTATATGTCTAACACACTAATAGCCATATTATAGCGCCCCCTACAGTTGGACACCTAGGTGTTATCAACAGTTTTTAGATACAAGGTAATCACAGAGGCAAAAAGTGTATTAATATAACTGTGTTGGTTATGCAAAACTGTGGAATAGGTAATAAAGGGATTATCTATCTTTTGAAACAATAAAAATTCTGGAGTAGACTGTCCCTTTAAGTTTCATGCATCACCTCTGGTCTACCTATTGTAGTATATTGCAGTGTGTCATTTAACAGAGGGGTCAGCAACCTTGGGCCCCTAGCTGTTTTAGAACTACATTTCCCATGATGCTGAGAAACTCTTTAGGCTGTCTGATCATCATGGGAAATGTAGTTCCAAAACATCTGGGGGCCCTAGGTTGCTGACCCCTGAACATATTCACAGATTATGGACAGATTGTGGATCTTTTGTTTTTTGTTGCCATGGAGGATAGTGAGGTAAGGGGTACTGTGCATGTTACTTTTTTTTTCTCTCTACCCTGGTACCAAGTTGCTCATTTACATTGAGGATAATGGTTTCAACAGTATTGCCTTTGATCTGTATCACACACAGCGCAGTTAATAAAAAAGAATACTAAAGAGCAGGGGCTAATCAGATGCTGCAGAACTAAGGGCTGACTTATTTTAAATATTTAAAAAAAAAAGAAAGAAATGCTATAATGCACCACAATACGGAGACTATAAGTGATGGATTAAATGTAATAGATTCATTCTAATTCATTCTTTATTATGTGAAAATATCATATACAGCATGAGTGATTTTTTTGTTGCTGACTTTATTATCATTCCAAGTCATATACCAATATATAAACTATTTAAACATGAAAATGACTATAAGAAGCAGCTTCTAAAATGCTGATAGAGTTTTTAAGAGGACTTCCCTGGTAATTTCACAGACACATGGAAGCAAAAGGTGTATAGTAAAAGCAAAACTAATATATGGTGGCTGATCCAGTAATAATGATTCCTTATGTACTGCAGTGCAGGTTATTTCATGTAAACAATATCTAATCATGCATTAAAGTACACGAAGCACAACATTTGTCTTTCATGTTTCAGACAGAGCATACAATTTGAATTAACGTTCAAATGTACATTTATTGTCAAATGTTCTTTTTTTCTCTTGGTATCCTTTGTTGAAGGAGCAGAAATGTGCAACTGGGAGCTAGCTGAACACATTGGGTGAGCCAATGACAATTTGCATTTATGCACAGTCACCTAACAGCAGCTAGATCCCAGTAGTGCATTGCTGCTCCTGAGCCTACCTAGGTATGCTTTTCAATTGGAAAGTAGTTTAACATGTCCTGCTCTATCTGAATCATGAAAGATGTTTTGGGGTTTGATGTTTCAAATCATTTTGAGTACATTTATAATTAACAACTTTGAAATATCTAAAAACTTGAATGCAATTATAAATGAACAATCCAGTGACCATATTTTAGTTTTGTATTAAACCACGAAACTATCGGCTAGATTACGAGCTTTGCGTTATGAGCTGTGCGGTGCTAACGTGCAGTTTTTTTCTCACCGCTTACTTACCTGCAGCACTGGTATTACAGGTTTTTACAAACCCGGCATTAAAAAGCAAGAAGTGAGCATAGAGCAAAATTGAGCTCCACACTACACTCCAATACCAGCGCTGCTTAAGTCAGCGGTGAGCTGGTCGTACGTGCTTGTGCACGATTTCCCCATAGACATCAATGGGGAGAGCCGGCTGAGAAAAAGTCTAACACCTGCAAAAAAGCAGTGTTTAGCTCAGTAACGCAACTCCATTGATTCCTATGGGGAAACTAAAGTTATGTTTACACCTAACACCCTAACATGAACCCCGAGTCTAAACACCCCTAATCTTACACTTATTAACCCCTAATCTGCCATCCCCGACATTGCCGCAACCAACATTATACTTATTAACCCCTAATCTGCCACTCCGGACATCGCCAACACCTACATTATATTCATTAACCCCTAATCTCCCTCCCCCAATGTCGCCGCAACCTACCTACATTTACTAACCCCTAATCTGCCGCCCCCAACGTCACTGCCACTATTCTAAATTTATTAACCCCTAAACCTAAGTCTAACCCTAACCCTAACACCCCCTAACTTAAATATAATTTAAAGAAATCTAAATAAAATTACTATCATTAACTAAATTATTCCTATTTAAAACTAAATACTTACCTATAAAATAAACCCTAATCTAGCTACAATATAACTAATAGTTACATTGTAGCTAGCTTAGGGTTTATGTTTATTTTACAGGCAAGTTTGTATTTATTTTAACTAGGTAGAATAGTTATTAAACAGTTATTAACTATTTAAATAACTACCTAGCTAAAATAAATACAAATTTACCTGTAAAATAAAGCCTAACCTAAATTACACTAACACCTAACACTACACTACAATTAAATAAATTAACTAAATTAAATACAATTAAATAAATTAACTAAATTAAATACAATTAAATCAATTAAATTAAATTAGCTAAATCACAAAAAAAAAAAAACACTAAATTACAGAAAATAAAAAAACAAATTACAAGATTTTAAACTAATAACACCTAATCTAAGAGCCCTATCAAAATAAAAAAGCCCCCCAAAATAAAAAAACCCTAGCCTAAACTAAACTACCAATAGCCCTTAAAAGGGCCTTTTGCAGGGCATTGCCCCAAAGAAATAAGCTCTTTTACATGTAAAAAAAAATACAAACAATCCCCCAACAGTAAAATCCACCACCCACACAACCAACCCCCAAATAAAATTCTAACTAAAAAAAACTAAACTCCCCATTGCTCTGAAAAGGGCATTTGAATGGGCATTGTCTTTAAAAGGGCATTTAGCTCTATTGCAGCCCAAAGCCCTAACCTAAAAAATAAACCCACCCAATACACCCTTAAAAAATCCTAACACTAACCCCCGAAGATTCACTTCCCGGGAGAAGTCTTCATCCAAGCGGCAAGATGTCCTCAACGAAGCCGGCAGAAGTGGTCCTCCAGATGGGCAGAAGTGGTCATCCAGATGGCATCTTCTATCTTCATCCTTCTGACGGGGAGCGGCTCCATTTTCAAGACATCCGGCGCAGAGCATCTTCTTCAAATGAAGTCTTCTTCGGAATGAATATCTCTTTAAGTGTCTTCATCCAAGATGTCATCCCTTAGATTCTGATTGGCTGATAGAATTCTATCAGCCAATCGTAATTGAGGTAGAAAAAATCCTATTGACTGATGCAATCAGCCAATATTATTGAGCTGGCATTCTATTGGCTGTTCCAATCAGCCAATAGAATGTGAGCTCAATTGTATTGGCTGATTGGATCAGCCAATAGGATTTTTTCTACCTTAATTCCGATTGGCTGATAGAATTCTATCAGCCAATCGGAATTTAAGGGATGCCATTTTGGATGACGTCACTTAAAGAGATATTCATTCCGAAGAAGACGTCGTTTGAAGAGGATGCTCCACACCAGATGTCTTAAAGATGGAGCTGCTCCGTGTCGGAAGGATGAAGATAGAAGATGCCGTCTAGATGAAGACTTCTGCCCATCTGGAGGACCACTTCTGCCCGTCTGGAGGACCACTTCTGCCCGTCTGGAGGACCACTTCTGCCGGCTTCGTTGAGGACATCTTGCCACTTGGATTAAGACTTCTCCCAGTAAGTGAATCTTTGGGGGTTAATGTTAGGATTTTTTAAGGGTGTATTGGGTGGGTTTATTTTTTAGGTTAGGGCTTTGGGCTGCAATAGAGCTAAATGCCCTTTTAAGGGCAATGCCCATCCAAATGCCCTTTTCAGGGCAATGGGGAGCTTAGGTTTTTTTAGTTAGGGTTTTATTTGGGGGGTTGGTTGTGTGGGTGGTGGGTTTTACTGTTGGGGGTTGTTTTTATTTTTTTATAGGTAAAAGAGCTGATTTCTTTGGGACAATGCACAGCAAAAGGCCCTTTTAAGGGCTATTGGTAGTTTAGTTTAGGCTAGGGTTTTTTTTATTTTGGGAGGGCTTTTTTTTTATAGGACTCTTAGATTAGGTGTAATTAGTTTAAAGATCTTGTAATTTGTTTTTTTTATTTTCTGTAATTTAGTGTTTTTTTTGTGATTTAGCTAATTTAATTTAATTTATTTAATTGTATTTAATTTAGGGAATTAATTGTAGTATAGTGTTAGGTGTTAGTGTAACTTAGGTTAGGTTTTATTTTACAGATACATTTGTATTTATTTTAGCTAGGTAGTTATTAAATAGTTAATAACTATTTAATAACTATTCTACCTAGTTAAAATAAATGCAAACTTGCCTGTAAAATAAAAATAAACCCTAAGCTAGATACAATTAAACTATTAGTTATATTGTAGCTAGCTTAGGGTTTAATTTATTGGTAAGTATTTAGTTTTAAATACGAATAATTTAGTTAATGATAGTAATTTTATTTATATTTATTTAAATTATATTTAAATAGGGGGTGTTAGGGTTAGGGTTAGACTTAGGTTTAGGGGTTAATAAATTTAGAATAGTGGCGGCGATGTTGGAAGCGGCAGATTAGGGGTTAATAAATGTAGGTAAGTTGTGGCGACATTGGAAGAAGGGAGATTAGGGGTTAATAAATATAACGTTGGTGTCGGCAATGTTGGGGACGGCAGATTAGGGGTTAATAAATATAACGTAGGTTGCGGCGATATCCGGAGTGGAAGATTAGGGGTTAATAAGTATAATATAGGTGGCGGCGATGTTAGGGGAGGCAGATTAGGGGTTAATAACATTTAACTAGTGTTTGCGAGGTGGGAGTGCGGCGGTTTAGTGGTTAATATGTTTATTCTAACGGCGGTGATTTCCGGAGCAGCAGATTAGGGGTTAAAAATGTTATTATAGTGTTTGCGATGTGGGAGGGCCTCGGTTTAGGGGTTAATAGGTAGTTTATGGGTGTTAGTGTACTTTTTAGCACTTTAGTTATGAGTTTTATGCTACTGACTTTAGAATGCGTTACAAATCTTGGAGGTAGAGGGTGTACCGCTCACTTTTTTGGCCTCCCAGGACAAACTCGTAATACCAGCGCTATGGAAGTCCCATAGAAAAAAGGATTTACGATCTTTACGTAAGTCGGTTTGCGGTAAAGCCAAAAAATCGTGCGGTGCCCCTAAACCTGCAAGACTCGTAATACCAGCGGTAGTGAAAAAGCAGCGTTAGGATCTGTTAACGCTGCTTTAACTGAGCATATGCATAAGCCTAAGGGGCATATCTATCAAGCTCCGTATGGAGCTTGAAGCCCCATGTTTCTGACGAGCCTTCAGACTCGCAAGAAACACCACTTATGAAGCAGCGGTCTAAAGACCGCTGCTCCATAACCTGTCCGCCTGCTCTGAGGAGGCGGACAGACATCGGCGCAATTCAACCCAATTGAATACGATTGGGTTGATTGATACCCCCTGCTAGTGGCTGATTGACCGCGAATCTGCAGGGGGTGGCGTTGCACCAGCAGTTCACAAGAGCTGCTGGTGCAATGCTGAATGCGGAGATCTTATTGCTCTTCGCATTCAGCGAGGTCTGTCGGACATGATCTGCAATGTCGGATCATGTCCGACAGGCCTTTCATAAAAAGGCCCCTAAACATTGAATTAAAGCTGGGCAAACGGCCAAGCTGTGCCCCCGAACAAAAAGGCTAAACTAGGTTTTAAAGATGTCAGTCCTGCTGAATTTCATAAATCCAGAAATCATCTGAAAAGCTGCTTAAAAGTTGGTTACTGGTGGATTTCATGTTGTTCCTTTTTTTTAATGGGAATTAAACACAAATCTCCATGTAACGTTGTCTTGATATCTAAGTAGTATTTTGCAGTGAATAACAGCTTTGAGTATCTTTTTTTAAATTTAATTTAATTTTTTATTTATTTTTTA